>NC_069505.1:192319954-192467454 GCF_027579735.1 Bombina bombina | reverse complement strand
GACTAACTGAGGGAGAGAGAGAGACAGACTGACTGAGGGAGACAGAGAGAGACTGACTGAGAGAGAGAGAGAGACAGACTGACTGAGGGAGAGAGAGAGAGAGACAGACTGACTGAGGGAGAGAGAGAGAGAGACAGACTGACTGAGGGAGAGAGAGAGAGAGAGAGACAGACTGACTGAGGGAGAGAGAGAGAGACAGACTGACTGAGGGAGAGAGAGAGAGAGACAGACTGACTGAGGGAGAGAGAGAGAGACAGACTGACTGAGGGAGAGAGAGAGAGAGACAGACTGACTGAGGGAGAGAGAGAGAGACAGACTGACTGAGGGAGAGAGAGAGAGACAGACTGAGGGAGAGAGAGAGAGAGAGACTGAGGGAGAGACAGACTGACTGAGGGAGAGAGAGAGAGACAGACTGACTGAGGGAGAGAGAGAGAGAGAGAGAGACAGACTGACTGAGGGAGAGAGAGACAGACTGACTGAGGGAGAGAGAGAGAGACAGACTGACTGAGGGAGAGAGAGAGAGACAGACTGACTGAGGGAGAGAGAGAGAGACAGACTGACTGAGGGAGAGAGAGAGAGACAGACTGACTGAGGGAGAGAGAGAGAGATAGACTGAGGGAGAGAGAGAGAGAGACAGACTGAGGGAGAGAGAGAGAGAGACAGACTGAGGGAGAGAGAGAGAGAGACAGACTGAGAGAGAGAGAGAGAGAGACAGACTGAGGGAGAGAGAGAGAGAGACAGACTGAGGGAGAGAGAGAGAGAGACAGACTGAGGGAGAGAGAGAGAGAGACAGACTGAGGGAGAGAGAGAGACAGACTGACTGAGGGAGAGAGAGAGACAGACTGACTGAGGGAGAGAGAGAGAGAGACAGACTGACTGAGGGAGAGAGAGAGACAGACTGACTGAGGGAGAGAGAGAGAGACAGACTGACTGAGGGAGAGAGAGAGAGACAGACTGACTGAGGGAGAGAGAGAGAGACAGAGTGAGTGAGGGAGAGAGAGAGAGACAGACTGACTGAGGGAGAGAGAGAGAGACAGACTGACTGAGGGAGAGAGAGAGAGACAGACTGACTGAGGGAGAGAGAGACAGACTGACTGAGGGAGAGAGAGAGAGACAGACTGACTGAGGGAGAGAGAGAGAGACTGAGGGAGAGAGAGACAGACTGAGGGAGAGAGAGAGAGAGACAGACTGAGGGAGAGAGAGAGAGAGACAGACTGAGGGAGAGAGAGAGAGAGACAGACTGAGGGAGAGAGAGAGAGAGACAGACTGAGAGAGAGAGAGAGAGAGACAGACTGACTGAGGGAGAGAGAGAGACAGACTGACTGAGGGAGAGAGAGAGAGACAGACTGACTGAGGGAGAGAGAGAGAGAGACTGAGGGAGAGAGAGACAGACTGAGGGAGAGAGAGACAGACTGAGGGAGAGAGAGAGAGAGACAGACTGAGGGAGAGAGAGAGACAGACTGAGGGAGAGAGAGAGAGAGACAGACTGACTGAGGGAGAGAGAGAGACAGACTGACAGAGAGAGAGAGAGAGACAGGACTGACTGAGGGAGAGAGAGAGAGAGACAGACTGACTGAGGGAGAGAGAGAGAGACAGACTGACTGAGGGAGAGAGAGAGAGACAGACTGACTGAGGGAGAGAGAGAGAGACAGACTGACTGAGGGAGAGAGAGACAGACTGACTGAGGGAGAGAGAGAGAGACAGACTGACTGAGGGAGAGAGAGAGAGACAGACTGACTGAGTGAGAGAGAGAGAGACAGACTGACTGAGGGAGAGAGAGAGAGACAGACTGACTGAGAGAGAGAGAGAGAGACAGACTGACTGAGGGAGAGAGAGACAGACTGACTGAGGGAGAGAGAGAGAGACAGACTGACTGAGGGAGAGAGAGAGAGACTGAGGGAGAGAGAGACAGACTGAGGGAGAGAGAGACAGACTGAGGGGAGAGAGAGACAGACTGACTGAGGGAGAGAGACAGACTGACTGAGGGAGAGAGACAGACTGACTGAGAGAGAGAGACAGACTGACTGAGAGAGAGACAGACTGACTGAGAGAGAGACAGACTGACTGAGAGAGAGAGACAGACTGACTGAGAGAGAGAGACAGACTGACTGAGAGAGAGAGACAGACTGACTGAGAGAGAGACAGACTGACTGAGAGAGAGACAGACTGACTGAGGGAGAGAGAGACAGACTGACTGAGGGAGAGAGAGACAGACTGAGGGAGAGACAGACTGACTGAGGGAGAGAGAGAGAGACTGAGGGAGAGAGAGAGAGACTGAGGGAGAGAGAGAGAGACTGAGGGAGAGAGAGACAGACTGAGGGAGAGAGACAGACTGACTGAGGGAGAGAGACAGACTGACTGAGGGAGAGAGACAGACTGACTGAGAGAGAGAGACAGACTGACTGAGAGAGAGAGAGACAGACTGACTGAGAGAGAGAGAGACAGACTGACTGAGAGAGACAGACTGACTGAGAGAGAGAGACAGACTGACTGAGAGAGAGAGACAGACTGACTGAGAGAGAGACAGACTGACTGAGGGAGAGAGACAGACTGACTGAGAGAGAGAGACAGACTGACTGAGAGAGAGACAGACTGACTGAGGGAGAGAGAGACAGACGGACTGAGAGAGAGAGACAGACTGACTGAGAGAGAGAGACAGACTGACTGAGAGAGAGACAGACTGACTGAGGGAGAGAGAGACAGACTGACTGAGGGAGAGAGAGACAGACTGACTGAGGGAGAGAGAGACAGACTGACTGAGGGAGAGAGAGACAGACTGACTGAGGGAGAGAGAGAGAGACTGAGGGAGAGAGAGAGAGACTGAGGGAGAGAGAGACAGACTGAGGGAGAGAGAGACAGACTGACTGAGGGAGAGAGACAGACTGACTGAGGGAGAGAGACAGACTGACTGAGAGAGAGAGACAGACTGACTGAGAGAGAGAGACAGACTGACTGAGAGAGAGAGAGACAGACTGACTGAGGGAGAGAGAGACAGACTGACTGAGGGAGAGAGAGACAGACTGACTGAGGGAGAGAGAGACAGACTGACTGAGGGAGAGAGAGACAGACTGACTGAGGGAGAGAGAGACAGACTGACTGAGGGAGAGAGAGACAGACTGACTGAGGGAGAGAGAGGCAGACTGACTGAGGGAGAGAGAGACAGACAGACTGACTGAGGGAGAGAGAGAGAGACAGACTGACTGAGGGAGAGAGAGAGAGACAGACTGACTGAGGGGGAGAGAGAGACTGAGAGGGAGAGAGAGACTGAGGGGGAGAGAGAGAGAGAGAGAGAGACTGAGGGGGGGAGAGAGAGAGAGACTGAGGGGGGGAGAGAGAGAGAGACTGAGGGGGAGAGAGAGAGAGACTGAGGGGGAGAGAGAGAGAGACTGAGGGGGAGAGAGAGAGAGACTGAGGGGGAGAGAGAGAGAGACTGAGGGGGAGAGAGAGGGACGGAGGGAGAGGGACAGAGG
Source organism: Bombina bombina (assembly GCF_027579735.1). Taxonomy (NCBI): domain Eukaryota; kingdom Metazoa; phylum Chordata; class Amphibia; order Anura; family Bombinatoridae; genus Bombina; species Bombina bombina. The sequence continues at coordinate 192,463,984 of NC_069505.1, read as the reverse complement.
GGGGAGAGAGAGCAAGACAAAGAAGATGAAAGAGGATGAAACAGTCTTATCAAGATATTATGCTATGATAAATGTGCACATAATGTTTTTATTCATAGTCCCTGGTTCCGCTGTCTGCTGACCATTATCCCTTCTGTACGAGTGACCTTTGTCTTCCTTCCTCTAGAACAGAAAGCCTGTTGACCTGAAGATGGCCATGACTGAGATGATAGAGCGGCTAAAGAGCAAGTGCGCAGATCCAAGAGTAAGGGAGCATCGCCCCTCCCCCTTGTTTTCCCTAGGGTTACACAGACCCTTATTAATTATTACAAATGTATTATAGAGTTAGTACAGGCCTAAGGTTTGTCTTGCCTATAAAATCTCTCAACACTGGACTGTAAGCAGAAACAATAGGGAGGTTTTTAGTCTGTCTAAAACCAAAAACCTGTTACAATAATGACAATACTTTTATTATCATTCCTATGCCCCCTCTGCTAGTTCTCCTCCCCCACTGACCCATCCTCTCCTTTGTAAATCTGCTTCTTAACTACGTATCGGTTCTGGGTCCTCCATCATCTTCACCACTCATTACTCACACCTGTCATTATCTTCTCCAACTCGCTTGTCCTATTCTCAACCACTGCACCCTTATCCGTTCTGTTATCCACCCTCTACTACCTCGTATTCATCCTGTTCTCCACCCTCTACTGCCTCTTATCCATCTTGTTCTCCACACTCTACTGCCTCTTATCCATCTTGTTCTCCACCCTCTACTGCCTCTTATCCATCTTGTTCTCCACCCTCTACTGCCTCTTATCCATCTTGTTCTCCACACTCCACTCCCTCTTATCCATCTTGTTCTCCACCCTCCACTCCCTCTTATCCATCCTGTTCTCCACCCTCCACTCCCTCTTATCCATCCTGTTCTCCACCCTCCACTCCCTCTTATCCATCCTGTTCTCCACCCTCCACTCCCTCTTCTCCCTCTTGTTCTCCACCCTCTACTGCCTCTTATCCATCCTGTTCTACACCCTCTACTCCCTCTTATCCATCCTGTTCTACACCCTCTACTCCCTCTTATCCATCCTGTTCTCCACTCTTTTCTCCCTCTTGTTCTCCACTCTTTTCTCCCTCTTATCCTCCACTCTCTTATCCTCCACTCTCTTATCCATCTTGTTCTCCACCCTCTACTACCTCTTATTCATCCTGTTCTCCACCCTCTGACTCTTATCCATCTTGTTCTCGACCCTCTACTGATTCTTATCCATTTTGTTCTCCACCCTCTACTGATTCTTATCCATCTTGTTCTCCACCCTCTACTGATTCTTATCCATCTTGTTCTCCACCCTCTACTGATTCTTATCCATCTTGTTCTCCACCCTCTACTGATTCTTATCCATCTTGTTCTCCACCCTCTACTGATTCTTATCCATCTTGTTCTCCACCCTCTACTGATTCTTATCCATCTTGTTCTCCACCCTCTACTGATTCTTATCCATCTTGTTCTCCACCCTCTACTGATTCTTATCCATCTTGTTCTCCACCCTCTACTGATTCTTATCCATCTTGTTCTCCACCCTCTACTGATTCTTATCCATCTTGTTCTCCACCCTCTACTGATTCTTATCCATCTTGTTCTCCACCCTCTACTGATTCTTATCCATCTTGTTCTCCACCCTCTACTGACTCGTATCCATCTTGTTCTCCACCCTCTACTGACTCGTATCCATCCTGTTCTCCACCCTCTACTGACTCTTATCCATCCTGTTCTCCACCCTCCACTCCCTCTTATCCATCCTGTTCTCCACCCTCCACTCCCTCTTATCCATCCTGTTCTCCACCCTCCACTCCCTCTTATCCATCCTGTTCTCCACCCTCCACTCCCTCTTGTTCTCTACCCTCTTCTCCCTCTTGTTCTCCACCCTCTACTGCCTCTTATTCATCCTGTTCTCCACCCTCTACTCCCTCTTATCCATCCTGTTCTCCACTCTTTTCTCCCTTTGTTCTCCACTCTTTTCTCCCTCTTATCCCCCTTCTACACCCTCTACTCCCTTTTATCCATCCTGTTCTCCCTCTTGTTCTACATTCTCTTATCCCTCTTTTCCTCCCCTCTTTTCCTCCCCTCTTTTCCTCCCCTCTTTTCCTCCCCTCTTTTCCTCCCCTCTTTTCCTCCCCTCTTTTCCTCCCCTCTTTTCCTCCCCTCTCTTATCCATCTTGTTCTCCACCCTCTACACTGACTGAAGGAGAGTGATGATACAGAGGGAGAGAGTAGGAGAGATGTAAGAGCTAGCTTACATACTTTCACAACCCCATGTCAGTGGAGCCTGTCCTATTCTCAACCACTGCACCCTTATCCGTTCTGTTATCCACCCTCTACTACCTCGTATTCATCCTGTTCTCCACCCTCTACTGCCTCTTATCCATCTTGTTCTCCACACTCTACTGCCTCTTATCCATCTTGTTCTCCACCCTCTACTGCCTCTTATCCATCTTGTTCTCCACCCTCTACTGCCTCTTATCCATCTTCTTCTCCACACTCCACTCCCTCTTATCCATCTTGTTCTCCACCCTCCACTCCCTCTTATCCATCCTGTTCTCCACCCTCCACTCCCTCTTATCCATCCTGTTCTCCACCCTCCACTCCCTCTTATCCATCCTGTTCTCCACCCTCCACTCCCTCTTCTCCCTCTTCTCCCTCTTGTTCTCCACCCTCTACTGCCTCTTATCCATCCTGTTCTACACCCTCTACTCCCTCTTATCCATCCTGTTCTACACCCTCTACTCCCTCTTATCCATCCTGTTCTCCACTCTTTTCTCCCTCTTGTTCTCCACTCTTTTCTCCCTCTTATCCTCCACTCTCTTATCCATCTTGTTCTCCACCCTCTACTACCTCTTATTCATCCTGTTCTCCACCCTCTGACTCTTATCCATCTTGTTCTCGACCCTCTACTGATTCTTATCCATTTTGTTCTCCACCCTCTACTGATTCTTATCCATCTTGTTCTCCACCCTCAACTGATTCTTATCCATCTTGTTCTCCACCCTCTACTGATTCTTATCCATCATGTTCTCCACCCTCTACTGATTCTTATCCATCTTGTTCTCCACCCTCTACTGACTCTTATCCATCTTGTTCTCCACCCTCTACTGATTCTTATCCATCTTGTTCTCCACCCTCTACTGATTCTTATCCATCTTGTTCTCCACCCTCTACTGATTCTTATCCATCTTGTTCTCCACCCTCTACTGATTCTTATCCATCTTGTTCTCCACCCTCTACTGATTCTTATCCATCTTGTTCTCCACCCTCTACTGATTCTTATCCATCTTGTTCTCCACCCTCTACTGATTCTTATCCATCTTGTTCTCCACCCTCTACTGACTCGTATCCATCTTGTTCTCCACCCTCTACTGACTCGTATCCATCCTGTTCTCCACCCTCTACTGACTCTTATCCATCCTGTTCTCCACCCTCCACTCCCTCTTATCCATCCTGTTCTCCACCCTCCACTCCCTCTTATCCATCCTGTTCTCCACCCTCCACTCCCTCTTATCCATCCTGTTCTCCACCCTCCACTCCCTCTTATCCATCCTGTTCTCCACCCTCCACTCCCTCTTGTTCTCTACCCTCTTCTCCCTCTTGTTCTCCACCCTCTACTGCCTCTTATTCATCCTGTTCTCCACCCTCTACTCCCTCTTATCCATCCTGTTCTCCACTCTTTTCTCCCTTTGTTCTCCACTCTTTTCTCCCTCTTATCCCCCTTCTACACCCTCTACTCCCTTTTATCCATCCTGTTCTCCCTCTTGTTCTACATTCTCTTATCCCTCTTTTCCTCCCCTCTTTTCCTCCCCTCTTTTCCTCCCCTCTTTTCCTCCCCTCTCTTATCCATCTTGTTCTCCACCCTCTACACTGACTGAAGGAGAGTGATGATACAGAGGGAGAGAGTAGGAGAGATGTAAGAGCTAGCTTACATACTTTCACAACCCCATGTCAGTGGAGCCTGCCTCCTTATAGTTGGAATCTTCTGTTAATACCTGGCAGACCTAAGCTAGTGCTATTCATACTGCTGATCTTCTGTGATTTTTCACTACACTAACCTGTGTTTCACACTGTTGCTTAGGTCAGTCGGGGTGACATAAAAGCCTTCGTCCAGATGCAGTTTGAGCACATGAGGCAGTTGGTTCAGGAAGAGGAGCACCGGGCTCTGCACTTTGTGGACCTTCAGGAGGCAATGGCCTCAGCTCATGTGACCGAAGTGCTGGAAGAGCTCAATGTCACCATGGGCAATCTGATGACTGAGATGGTAGAGGTCACCCGGCAGCTTAACAGCTTCAACCAGATAGCAATGGAGAGAGATGAGGTACACAGGGTGCATGGCATGTTACACAAATCGCTAAGGACACCTTTGGGCAGAGCTGGTACCTGGGCATTAGGTGATGCGTGTGAGGGGGTGAATGTGCTGCCTTAAGAGCAAGATCCTCTTTCTTTATTACAAATCCTGTTTCCTGCATGCTGAGAACTCCATGCAACTCCAGTTTAGGGTGTGAGATGGTGTTTTATGGATTTTAGGCTCTGGGTGCTGAGTGTTACTAGCTAGATTGCATATGAACAGTGGATGCTGGATGTTTGCCACATTCTGTGTGTTTTGATGTATCCCAGGTGTTGGAAGCTAGAGGTCATAAGCCCCTCCAGGAGCTAAGTTTGTATTTTATATGTTAATTACTGCAAATGCCCCAAACAGAATGATGAAAAATGAGACACATTAAGTTTAGTGTTTGATGCCAGGTGCTATACGCTGTGTGTTTGATGCCAGGCGCTGTAAGCTGTGTGTTTGATGCCAAGCGCAGTGAGTTAGATGCCAGGCACTGTGGCCTGTAAGCTGTGTGTTTGATGTCAGGCCCTGTAAGCTGTGTGTTTGATGTCAGGCCCTGTAAGATGTTTGATGTCAAGCCCTGTAATCTGTGTGTTTGATGCCAGGCGCTGTAAGCTGTGTGTTTGATTGCAGGCGCTGTGAGTTAGATGCCAGGCACTGTGGCCTGTAAGCTGTGTGTTTGATGTCAGGCACTGTAAGCTGTGTGTTTGATGCCAGGCGCTGTAAGCTGTGAGTTTGATGTCAGGCCCTGTAAGCTGTGTGTTTGATGTCAGGCCCTGTAAGCTGTGTGTTTGATGTCAGGCCCTGTAAGCTGTGTGTTTGATGTCAGGCCCTGTAAGATGTGTGTTTGATGTCAGGCCCTGTAAGCTGTGTGTTTGATGTCAGGCCCTGTAAGCTGTGTGTTTGATGTCAGGCCCTGTAAGCTGTGTGTTTGATGTCAGGCCCTGTAAGCTGTGTGTTTGATGTCAGGCCCTGTAAGCTGTGTGTTTGATGTCAGACCCTGTAAGCTGTGTGTTTGATGTCAGACCCTGTAAGCTGTGTGTTTGATGTCAGGCCCTGTAAGATGTTCTGTTTGATGTCAGGCCCTGTAAACTGTGTGTTTGATGTCAGGCACTGTGGCCTGCAAGATGTGTTTTTATTGTCAGGCGCTGTAAGATGTGTTTTTATTGTCAGGCGCTGTAAGATGTGTGTTTGATGTCAGGCCCTGTAAGCTGTGTGTTTGATGTCAGGCCCTGTAAGCTGTGTGTTTGATGTCAGGCCCTGTAAGCTGTGTGTTTGATGTCAGGCCCTGTAAGCTGTGTGTTTGATGTCAGGCACTGTGGCCTGTAAGATGTGTGTTTGATGTCAGGCCCTGTAAGCTGTGTGTTTAATGTCAGGCCCTGTAAGCTGTGTGTTTGATGTCAGGCCCTGTAAGCTGTGTGTTTGATGTCAGGCCCTGTAAGCTGTGTGTTTGATGTCAGGCCCTGTAAGATGTGTGTTTGATGTCAGGCCCTGTAAGATGTGTGTTTGATGTCAGGCCCTGTAAGATGTGTGTTTGATGTCAGGCCCTGTAAGATGTGTGTTTGATGCCAGGCCCTGTAAGATGTGTGTTTGATGCCAGGCCCTGTAAGCTGTGTGTTTGATGCCAGGCACTGTGGCCTGTAAGATGTGTGTTTGATGCCAGGCGCTGTAAACTGTGTGTTTGATGTCAGGAGCTGTAAGCTGTGTGTTTGATGTCAGGCCCTGTAAGCTGTGTGTTTGATGTCAGGCCCTGTAAACTGTGTGTTTGATGTCAGGCCCTGTAAGCTGTGTGTTTGATGTCAGGCCCTGTAAGCTGTGTGTTTGATGTCAGGCCCTGTAATCTGTGTGTTTGATGTCAGGCCCTGTAAGCTGTGTGTTTGATGTCAGGCCCTGTAAGCTGTGTGTTTGATGTCAGGCCCTGTAAGCTGTGTGTTTGATGTCAGGCCCTGTAAGCTGTGTGTTTGATGTCAGGCCCTGTAAGATGTGTGTTTGATATCAGGCCCTGTAAGCTGTGTGTTTGATGTCAGGCCCTGTAATCTGTGTGTTTGATGTCAGGCTCTGTAATCTGTGTGTTTGGTGCCAGGCGCTGTAAGCTGTGTGTTTGATGTCAGGCCCTGTAAGCTGTGTGTTTGATGTCAGGCCCTGTAAGCTGTGTGTTTGATGTCAGGCCCTGTAAACTGTGTGTTTGATGTCAGGCCCTGTAAGCTGTGTGTTTGATGTAAGGCCCTGTAATCTGTGTGTTTGATGTCAGGCTCTGTAATCTGTGTGTTTGGTGCCAGGCGCTGTAAGCTGTGTGTTTGATGCCAGGCATTATAAAGGATATCAAGCAAAGACAAGTGAGTGTCAGATACCATGCACAGAATGCCAGGCATATAAGTTATAACTAAGTTTCATAAACACAAGACAAGGCTGTAATATATCAGGTACTGGAACCTAATCCATTACTTTTTTCCCCCTAGGACCCAGAAGACAATTCCAGGTGAGAAAAACCTTCTCTACTGTTTCATTATAAAAACCTGCCTGTTGTAATTCTGCAGTGTTTCAAGCAATGATACCTGTAATGTAACCTGTGTGTGATATGCTCCATATCTCGTAATCATGGTATGAGGTCCCTATTCTTCATATGGTTGATACTGTGCCACTGTGTTCTCTCTGCCATGTATCACGTATTGTCATGTCTCCCATTTACCACGTGTAATGTGCAACTCTCGGCAGGGCCCTCTAACCATTTGACACCTATAAATGTTACTTGGTTACCACCTATGTTTATAGTGCTGCAAAATCTGTTGACGCTCTACAAATACCTGATCATGATAATAATAATGTGCCATGTCTCCCATGTAGCACGTGTACTGTGCCATGTCTCCCATGTAGCACGTGTACTGTGTCATGTCTCGTGTTTTATGTCTTGTCCACCGTGAATCATGTGTTCTGTACCATGTATCTCACGTATCGTGTTCTGGCTCCTGCATTATACAATGCTGCAATGTGCTCTGCGTTATAAAGGCAAACACTGGGTGCCCCTGATATATCATAATCTCCTACATTGGACATAACGTGGTGAATCAGGTTTGTCTGAAACTGTTGGCTATATTTCATCTGGTCTCTTCCACCCAAAACATAAGGGTTAAGGTTACAGTTAGGGTTACAATGAGTGCTAGGGTTGGGGTCACAGTTATGTTATGCTTAACTTTACAGTTAGGGTTACAATTAGGGTTAAGGGTACAGTTAGGGTACGATGAACGCTAGGGTTAGTGTTACAATAACATTAGGGTTAAGGTCACATGGTTACGATGAGTGCTAGGGTTAGAGTCACAGTCATAATAGAGTTATGATTAATCTTAAAGTTAGGGTCACAATAACATTAGGTTTAAGATTAGGGTTATAGTCATATTAAGGTTATGGTTACAGTTAGGATTATAGTCATATTAAGCTTAGGCTTACAGTCATTTTACAGTTAGGCTTACAGTCATTTTTACTGTTAGGGTTACAGTCATATTAAGGTTGGTGTTACAGTAAGGGTTACAGTTGTATTAATTTTAGGGTTACAGTCAAATTAAGGTTAGGGTTAAAGTCATGTTACCTTTAGCGTTACAGTCATGTTACCTTTAGCGTTAGTCATGTTACCTTTAGCGTTACAGTCATGTTACCTTTAGCGTTACAGTCATGTTACCTTTAGCGTTACAGTCATGTTACCTTTAGCGTTACAGTCATGTTACCTTTAGCGTTACAGTCATGTTACCTTTAGCGTTACAGTTATATTAAGTTTGGGGGTTACAGTTATATTAAGTTTGGGGGTTACAGTCATTTTAAGGTTATGGTTACAGTCATGTTATGGTTACAGTCATATTAGGTTAAGGTTACAGTCATACTAAGTTTGGTGTTGCTGTTAGGGTTACAGTAGTATTAAAGTTAGGGTTACAGTCATGTTAGGGTTACAGTCCTGTTAGGTTTGCAATCATATTTGGGTCATATTTAGGGTTAAAGTCATGTTAGGGTTACAGTTAGGGTTACAGTCATATTAAGGTTGATGTTAGGGTTGCAGTCATATTAAGGGTAGGGTTACAGTCATGTTAGGGTTACAGTTATGTTACGATAAGGATTACAGTCATATTAAGGGCAGGGTTACAGTCATATTAAGGTTGGGCTACAGTTAAGGATACAGTCATTAAGGTTAGAGTTAGTCATACTAAGGTTAGCTTGAAACGCAGGGGAAAAAATGGCTCCAATTTGTAATGCGTCAAATAACATGGATATAATGCATTTATGATGTATCCTGCTAGAATTAAAGGGACACTGAACCCAAATTTTTTCTTTCGTGATTCAGATAGAGCATTCAATTTTAAGCAACTTTCTACTTTACTCCTATTATCAAATTTTCTTCATTCTCTTGGTATCTTTATTTGAAATGCAAGAATGTAAGTTTAGATGCCGGCCCATTTTTGGTGAACAACCTGGGTTGCCCTTGCTGATTGGTGGATATATTCATCCAGCAATAAAGTGCTGTCCAGAGTTCTGAATCCAAAAAAAAGCTTAGATGCCTTCTTTTTCAAATAAAGATAGCAAGAGAATGAAGAAAAATTGGGGTAAATTAGAAAGTTGCTTAAAATTGCATGCTTTATCTGAGTCACAAAAGAGAAAATTTGGGTTCAGTATCCCTTTAAGATTTTGGTGAATGGAGGTTGACAAATGCTGAATAATCCCGAAGAAGCAAATTATATATGTGTGGCACATATTGCTTATATACCTAGTGTGATACAGATTACTTATATACCTAGTGTGGCACATATTGCTTATATACCTAGTGTGGCACATATTGCTTATATACCTAGTGGCACATATTGCTTATATACCTAGTGTGGCACATATTGCTTATATACCTAGTGTGACACATATTACTTATATACCTAGTGTGACACATATTACTTATATACCTAGTGTGACACATATTACTTATATACCTAGTGTGGCACATATTGCTTATATACCTAGTGTGGCACATGTTGCTTATATACCTAGTGTGGCACATGTTGCTTATATACCTAGTGTGGCACATGTTGCTTATATACCTAGTGTGGCACATGTTGCTTATATACCTAGTGTGGCACATGTTGCTTATATACCTAGTGTGGCACATGTTGCTTATATACCTAGTTTGGCACATGTTGCTTATATACCTAGTGTGGCACATGTTGCTTATATACCTAGTGTGGCACATGTTGCTTATATACCTAGTGGGGCACATGTTGCTTATATACCTAGTGGGACACATGTTGCTTATATACCTAGTGGGACACATGTTGCTTATATACCTAGTGGGACACATATTGTTAATATACCTAGTGTGACACATATTGTTAATATACCTAGTGTGACACATATTGTTAATATACCTAGTGTGACACATATTGTTAATATACCTAGTGTGACACACATTGCTTTTACTGTTGGGGGAACTTTGTATTTTTTTACAGGTAAAAGAGCTGTTTAACTTAGGGCAATGCCCTACAAAAGGCCCTTTTAAGGGCTATTGGTAGTTTATTGTAGGCTGGGGGTGTTTTTATTTGGGGGGGGGTATTTTTATAGGGCTATTGGATTAGGTATAATTGTTTTTTATTTTTGATAATTTCGTTTATTTTTTGTAAGCTTAGTTTTTTTTTAGTTTTCGTGATTATAGTGTTTATTAGTTTTTTGTTTTTTTTTTAAATTGTAATTTAGATATTTTAATGGTAGTATTTTTTATTTTATTAGATTAGGAATGTTAGGTTTATTTCTATTTCACAGGTAAGTTTTTATTTAAATAGAGTTATATTGAAATTTTAATTTAAAGTTAGGGGGGTGTTAGGTTTAGGGGTTAATAGTGTAATGTTTTTTGATGTGGTGGGGCTGGCGCTTTAGGGGTTAATAGGTCTATTTAATGGCGGAGATGTGGAAGGCCGGAGGTTTAGGGGTCAACGTTATTATAGTGGCGGCGATGTCGGGGAGCGGCAGATTAGGGGTTAATAACTTTATTTAGGTGCCGGGGTGGCAGATTAGGGGTGTTTAGACTTGGGGTTTATGTTAGGGTGTTCGTTTTAAATGTAACTTTTTTTTTTCCCCATAGACATCAATGGGGTTACGTTACGGCGATCGCCATTCCGCACTTCAGGTGTTAGCTTTTTTTCTAACACTCTCTCCCCATTGATGTCTATGGGGGAAAGCGTGCACAAGCACGTCAAAGCAGCCCTTGGCTTTTGTGCGGCATGGAACTTAACGGCATCATATCGCACGCACAAGGAGGCTTTTCAGTAACTCGTAATGGCAGCGCTATGGAGATTGAAAAAACGCAACTTTTTGTTGCGTTCATTTCGCACCCTCTATAGTGCAAAACTCGTAATCTAGGTGATAGTTTGCTGGACAGACACCCTCCGTTCGCATGGTCCCTGTGTCACATATAACTGACAAGTCAGCCTCAGGAGACAGAGAAACTGTATTCATGTTTGTAATCTAACAGCTGTAACTGATCCAGTGCAAGACAGAAAGATCCAAATATGGTCTTCAAAGTACTGCACAACTGGCACCAGCCTTCTGTGTACAGCCCAGTGCTCTGATTCATTAGCCTGAGTTTGCCAGCGACGAGGCTGAGAATTGGTTTATTTTGTTTTATGTCACAGATATTCAGAAGAAACAGATCTGGACTGGAGGGAATTTTATAGATTAATTGTAACGTTCCCTAAAGTGATTATACAGCTGGTAATTGTGACATGCTGGACTCAGAGGGTACACCTGATGCGCATTTCACCGGCACACGGCTTTCAGGTGCATCAGGCGTACCCTCTGAGTCCAGCAACCTCTGTTGTTATAGCTCTATATGAGCGATTTATAGCCGTTTCTCAGTTACCACTCTAGACTTGAGCTTGCTTTTGTGTCTGCATTGTACTAAGAGTAATCTGTTGTGAGGTCAATCCTCTTTTTTAGTTAATTGTTCCTGTGTGCAGCTCACTAGCAAACGTTTGCACATTAATCTATGTGGCTCCTATATTTTGTTGGTATAACATTTTGAATTTCGTGGTTGCTGGCTCTCAGTATTTCTCATTTCATTTTTAATCTAAGTTTTGATGCATACACTGCACCCTACTCTTCTTAATAGTATCAATTAAAAGTTATGTTTTATTTATTTCCCTGAGTAGGTTTTTGTCCCCTGCCCCTATGTAATGGATTGATCACTTTTTATATTTTTTTTTCCTTAAGTTGTCCATCTCTTTTTTTTTTTCCTTTTTGTTTGCCTTACATATTAAGGGACATTAAGCACTCCCCACAATTATCAGACTTAATACTTCTCTATATTATTAGTAACAGTGGGGCATTGATGGAATTTTTTCCCCTTAATTTTCCATTTTCCAATCACTGTGCAGCATTACAGTCAGGGTCCTGCCTTCCAATCACTGTGCAGCATGTTAGGGTCCTGCCATCCAATCACTGTGCAGCATTATGGTCAGGGTCTTGCCTTCCATGGAAGGCCCTCCTGATTTTCTTGGGGGATTGAAAACTAATAATGAAAGTGAATTGCATTTTTTTTATTTTGAGTAATGGAATATACAAGTATTCAGGGCTTGATTATAGGTGTAGCACAGTTGATGTCGCAGGGTGCGCTATTTTGCTCTTGGTCTCGCACAAACAACGCACAAGTGGATGGTTACAAATTATAACAGTGTGTGTGTTTGTCAGTGATTGTATGTGTGTATGAGAGCGTGAGTATCTTTATATGTGAGTGTGTGTGTCTGTGTTTGTCAGTGATTGTGTGTGTTTTTGAGAGCGTGAGTATCTTTATATGTGGGTGTGTGTGTTTGTCAGTGCTTGTGTATATGAGAGCTTGAGTGTCTTTGAGTATGTGAGTGTGTGTCTGTGTTTGTCAGTGATTGTGGGTGTGTATGAGAGTGTATTTTAATGTGTGTCTGTGTTTGTCAGTGATTGTGTGTGTGTGTGTATGAGAGCGTGGGTATCTTTATATGAGTGTGTGTGTCTGTGTTAGTGATTGTGTGTGTGTATGAGAACGTGAGTATATTTACATGTGAGTGTCTGTTAGTGATTGTGTGTGTGTTTGAGAGCGTGAGTATCTTTATATGTGAGTGTGTGTGTTTGTCAGTGCTTGTGTATATGAGAGCTTGAGTGTCTTTGAATGTGTGTCTGTGTTTGTCAGTGATTGTGTGTGTATGAGAGCATAAGTATCTTTATATGTAAGTGTGTGCCTGTGTTCGTGATTGTGTGTGTATGAGAGTGCAAGTATCTTTATATGCAAGTGTGTGTCTGTGTTTGTCATTGATTGTGTGTGTCTGTGTGAAAGTGAGTGTTTTTGTGTGTTGAGTGTATGTGCTAGTGTCTGAGTGTGTGTGAGAGCGTGCATATCTTTATATGTGAGTGTGTGTCTGCATTTGTCAGTGATTGTGTATATGAGTGTGTGAGTATCTTTATATGTGAGTGTGTGTGTCTGTGTTTGTCAGTGATTGTGTATATGAGAGCGTGAGTATCTTTATGTGAGTGTGTGTGTCTGTGTTTGTCAGTGATTGTGTATATGAGAGCGTGAGTATCTTTGTGTGTGAATATGTGAGTTTGTGTGAAAGAGTGAGTTTTTGTGTGAGAGTGTATGTGTTAGTGTCTGTGAGTGTGTGCCTGTGTTTGTCAGTGATTGTGTGTATATGAGAGCGTGAGTATCTTTGTGTGTGAGAGAGTGTGTGCTTTTGTGTGTGAGAGTATGTGCTAGTGTCTGAGTGTGTGTATGAGCGTGGGTATTTTTATATGTGAGTGTTTGTGTTTGTCAGTGATTGTGTGTTTGAGAGAATGAGTATCTTTGAGTGTGTGAGAGTATGTGCGTGTGTATCTGTATGTGTGAACAAGTGAGTGTTTTTGTGTGTGAGTGTATGTGCTAGTGTCTGTGAGTGTGTGTATGAGAGTGAGTGTCTTTGTGAGTGTGTCTTTGTGTTTGTCTGTGTCTTTGTGTGAAAGAGAGTGTTTTGGTGTGTGAGAGAGTGTGTGTGAGAGTGTATGTGTTAGTGTCTGTGTGAGAGAGGGTATGTATGTGTGTGACTATCTATATGAGCGTTCGCGTTTATGTGCTACTAAAGTTTTTTGCTGTGCACGGCGCAAGAGTGTTTGTGAGAGAGGGATCATTAGTAGCAATATGTGCTGCTACAAATAATAAAGGACAGTCATAGGATGTTCTCACTATTATGTCATAGAAAGTAAAAACTGTCACTTTCCCTTGGGAGCTGCAGCACTCGTGACTGCGCTGCTTGTAGTAACAGTGCTGATATGTTGCTGTGCGCCTGGCACTATCAGTAGTGAGAAATATAGAATAGTACTTGCTGTTTTTAATAGTGCAGCACGTGACTCATATGTTCAATATCTACTGCATTTTTATGAGTCTAACTTCTTCTTACCCTGTCCCTTTCCATCTGAAATCAAATCTGCTAAATATCCGAGGTTACAGCTGCACAGTGCAGCATCTTGCTGAGACCTATTATGCACTGTGTGATTTATTATTGTGATGATAGTGATCCTTTTGTACAGCAAGTCTGATACAAACTGCCAAACGATAGGTCAGGGAACCATTGTCTCACAGCTAACGGATTTAGTTAATTGCTAAGAAATAGCTCGTTCACTGGGAAGATAATTCTGCAGGAAAAATCATTTCCCTGCTCATTGGAGATGGGACAATATCATAGACTCTGGTTCCAAGACTTCAGTCGACGTGTTTTATGCAGTTACAGGGTCATTATGCCAAGGGTTGTCAGGTGACAGACCAGGAATGAAAAGGTTATCACTCAGTTACCTGGAGAACCACTGGATGTTGTGACAGGGGGAGACTTATATGTGCTATAATTAAACTGTGATTTAAAAAAAATATACGTGTGTGTATATATAAGTAATAGCTTAACATCAGTGAATATAGCCATATACCGTATCATTACACACACTGCAGGACATGGTATATTTGTGTATAACGCTCTACATGACCATATACCGTATCCATACACACACGATTATATATATATATATATATATATATATATATATATATATATATATATATATATATTCTAAATCACATTTTAATAGGTTAGACACCCCTGAATCTGTATAATTAATACAAGTCTATATATAATATTGTTGTGGTGTGCCAAGATAAAAGGCATGTGATCTGCTTAACATCAGGATGTACCAAAGTAAAAGACTTGAGGTCTTCTGAACATCAGGGTGTGTGCCAAGATTATAGTCATGGGATCTGCTGAACATTAGGGTCTGACAAGATTATAGATATGGGATCTGCTGAACATCAGGATGTGCTGAAGTAAAATGCATAGGATCTGCTGAACATCAGGGTGTGCCAAGATAAAAAGGCATGGAATCTGCTGAACATCAGAGTGTGCCAAGATAAAAAAGGCATAGGATCTGCTGAACATCAGGGTGTGCCAAGATAAAAATGCATGGGATCTGCTGAACATCAGAGTGTGCCAAGATAAAAATGCATGGGATCTGCTGAACATCAGGGTGTGCCAAGATAAAAAAGGCATAGGATCTGCTGAACATCAGGGTGTGCTGAAGTAAAATGCATAGGATCTGCTGAACATCAGGGTGTGCCAAGATAAAAAAGGCATAGGATCTGCTGAACATCAGGGTGTGCCAAGATAAAAATGCATGGGATCTGCTGAACATCAGGGTGTGCCAAGATAAAAAAAGGCATAGGATCTGCTGAACATCAGGGTGTGCTGAAGTAAAATGCATAGGATCTGCTGAACATCAGGGTGTGCCAAGATAAAAAAAGGCATAGGATCTGCTGAACATCAGGGTGTGCTGAAGTAAAATGCATAGGATCTGCTGAACATCAGGGTGTGCCAAGATAAAAAAGGCATAGGATCTGCTGAACATCAGGGTGTGCCAAGATAAAAATGCATGGGATCTGCTGAACATCAGGGTGTGCCAAGATAAAAATGCATGGGATCTGTTGAATATCAGGGTGTGCCAAGATAAAAATGCATGGGATCTGCTGAACATCAGGGTGTGCCAAGATAAAAAAGGCATAGGATCTGCTGAACATCAGGGTGTGCCAAGGTAAAAAGGCATAGGATCTGCTCAACATCAGGGTGTGCCAAGATAAAAAGGCATGGGATCTGCTGAACATCAGGGTGTGCCAAGATAAAAATGCATGGGATCTGCTGAACATCAGGGTGTGCCAAGATAAAAAGGCATGGAATCTGCTGAACATCAGGGTGTGCCAAGATACAAAAGGCATAGGATCTGCTGAACATCAGGGTGTGCCAAGATAAAAAGGCATGGAATCTGCTGAACATCAGGGTGTGCCAAGATAAAAAGGCATGGGATCTGCTGAACATCAGGGTGTGCCAAGATAAAAAGGCATGGGATCTGCTGAACATCAGGGTGTGCTGAAGTAAAAGGCATGGGATCTGCTGAACATCAGGGTGTGCCAAGATAAAAAGGCATGGAATCTGCTGAACATCAGGGTGTGCCAAGATAAAAAAGGCATGGGATCTGCTGAACATCAGGGTGTGCCAAGATAAAAAGGCATGGGATCTGCTGAACATCAGGGTGTGCCAAGATAAAAAAGTCATGGAATCTGCTGAACATCAGGGTGTGCCAAGATAAAAAAGGCATGGGATCTGCTGAACATCAGGGTGTGCCAAGATAAAAAGGCATGGGATCTGCTGAACATCAGGGTGTGCCAAGGTAAAAAGGCATAGGATCTGCTGAACATCAGGGTGTGCCAAGGTAAAAAGGCATAGGATCTGCTGAACATCAGGGTGTGCCAAGATAAAAAGGCATGGGATCTGCTGAACATCAGGGTGTGCCAAGATAAAAAAGGCATGGGATCTGCTGAACATCAGGGTGTGCCAAGATAAAAATGCATGGGATCTGCTGAACATCAGGGTGTGCCAAGATACAAAAGGCATAGGATCTGCTGAACATCAGGGTGTGCCAAGATACAAAAGGCATAGGATCTGCTGAACATCAGGGTGTGCCAAGATACAAAAGGCATAGGATCTGCTGAACATCAGGGTGTGCCTAGGTAAAAAGGCATGGGATCTGCTGAACATCAGGGTGTGCCAAGGTAAAAAGGCATGGGATCTGCTGAACATCAGGGTGTGCCAAGGTAAAAAGGCATGGGATCTGCTGAACATCAGGGTGTGCCAAGGTAAAAAGGCATAGGATCTGCTGAACATCAGGGTGTGCCAAGATAAAAAAGGCATGGGATCTGCTGAACATCAGGGTGTGCCAAGGTAAAAAGGCATGGAATCTGCTGAATATCAGGGTGTGCCAAGGTAAAAAGGCATAGGATCTGCTGAACATCAGGGTGTGCCAAGGTGGTAAAAAGGCATGGGATCTGCTGAACATCAGGGTGTGCCAAGGTGGTAAAAAGGCATAGGATCTGCTGAACATCAGGGTGTGCCAAGATAAAAAGGCATAGGAGCTGCTGAACATCAGGGTGTGCCAAGGTAAAAAGGAATGGGATCTGCTGAACATCAGGGTGTGCCAAGGTAAAAAGGCATGGGATCTGCTGAACATCAGGGTGTGCCAAGATAAAAAAGGCATGGGATCTGCTGAACATCAGGGTGTGCCAAGATAAAAAAGGCATGGGATCTCCTGAACATCAGGGTGTGCTGAAGTAAAAGGCATGGGATCTGCTGAACATCAGGGTTTACATTTCATGGAAGCTTTGCCCTCAAAAGAGGGCACTTCTATAGGCTCCAAATAGACAGCAAAAGGGGGTAAGTCGTGCAGTGATGGGCAGCAGTGTTGAATATATATGTTAGAAGGTCTCTTAGAGCCGGGGTATGCCTTCATAATCTTCATTATAATAATCATCAGTATTCTACACTTATCACCTGGAATTTAGTATTTCACATACAAGGCCTTGGAGAGCAACTTAGTGCTTGCAGGGCAGGGTAAGTTGTGTAGTTAAAGTTGCAGCTGTAAGAAAGAGAATGGTACGGTGAAAAATCCTGGTTATAAAGTAAGGGGGAGGTGTAGTTTAAGACAGGGTAGAAGGGGAGACAAGAGATTGGAATGTTACAATAATACAAGTTGAAAGCAATTCCATATTAGCTCAACAGATATAAGAAATAAATGCACTCATTGGGGCCTATTTATCAAGCCGTCAACCGCAAATATGCTGGAATTCCGCAGTGTAATTGTGGCAAGCCTGATTCCCCTTATTTATCAAACCCTACTGTCCGGCAAAAGTAGAATTTTGTGACGTAACATACGATCCGCCGGTCAAAGTCCGACACAGATCGATGCTTACGTCATTACAGATGTTCCGAATGCAAATTTGGCACTATCTGACTACTTTTGCTAGTTATCAAATTTCTACCAGGTAAGCTCGGCACTATTCCGGCCCTGCGTACCTGGAGGCGGCGGAATGCCATAGGAATCAATGGTAGTCTGAAAGCAGCAAAAGTTCATGTTCGCTGCTGCCCGATATCCCATTGATCCCTATGGGAGAATAAAGTTACGTTTACACCTAACACCCTAACATAAGCCCTGAGTCTAAACACTCCTAATCTGCCACCCCCTACACCACCGCCGCCACCTACATTATACTTATTAACCTCTAATCTGTCGCCCCCTACACCGCCTCCACCTACATTATACTTATTAACCCCTAATCTGCCCCCCTACACCGCCACCACCTACATTATGTTATTAACACCTAATCTGCCGTCCCCAACATCGCCGCCACTATATTAAATTGATTAACCCCTAAACCTAAGTCTAACCCTAACACCCCCTAACTTAAATCTAATTTAAATAAATATAAATTAAATTACTATCATTAACTACATTATTCCTATTTAAAACAAAATACTTACCTATGAAATAAACCCTAATATAGCTACAATATAACTAATAGTTACATTGTAGCTAGCTTAGGGTTTATTTTTATTTTACAGGCAAGTTTGTATTTATTTTAACTAGGTAGAATAGTTATTAAATAGTTATTAACTATTTAATAACTACCTAGCTAAAATAAATACAAAAGTACCTGTAAAATAAAACCTAACCTAAGTTACACTAACACCTAACACTACACTATAATTAAATAAATTAACTAAATTAAATACAATAAACTAAATTAAATACAATAACCTAAATTAAATTATCTAAAGTACAAACCCCCTCCCCCCACTAAATTACATAAAATAATAAACAAATTACAGAAATTTAAGATAATTACACCTAATGTAATAGCACTATCAAAATAAAAAAGCCCCCCCCCCCCCAAATAAAAAGCTAACCCCCTGAAGATCGACTTACCGGGAGATGTCTTCATCCAAGCCGGGCAGAAGTAGTCCTCCAGACGGCAGAAGTCTTCATTCAGACGGCATCTTCTATCTTCATCCTTCCGGCATGGAGCGGGTCCATCTCCAAGACATCCAATGCAGAGCATCCTCTTCCACAAAACATAAGATAGATGGGATCTCTTTGTTTACTTGTTGTCTTAGGAATTAGCTGTCCCACAAAACACAGGACAGATTGGGCCTCTGCTTTTATTTTGCACCCTATGATACACCTGTCACGAAAAACACAAGATAGATGGGATCTCTGCTTTTACTTGGTGCCTTTGTTCCAAAACATGCAGTAGAATGGGTACCTCTGCTTTTTTACTTGGTGATTAGGCCCCCACCTGTCACACAAAATACAGGACAGTGCAGACAGTGGTGTCTAGGGATTGAGTTGTCCCACCAAATATCAGACAGGTAGGACCGAGGCTTTTAATTGGTGTCTTAGGACACCTCTGTGGCACTATTTATCCTCTTCTCTCACCACCTCTGTGGCACTATTTATCCTCTTCTCTCACCACCTCTGTGGCACTATTTATCCTCTTCTCTCACCACCTCTGTGGCACTATTTATCCTCTTCTCTCACCACCTCTGTGGCACTATTTATCCTCTTCTCTCACCACCTCTGTGGCACTATTTGCCCTCTTCTCTCACCACCTCTGTGGCACTATTTGCCCTCTTCTCTCACCACTACTCACCTCTGTGGCACTATTTGCCCTCTTCTCTCACCACTACTCACCTCTGTGGCACTATTTGCTCTCTTCTCTCACCACCTCTGTGGCACTATTTGTTTTCTTCTCTCACTTCTACTCACCGCTGTGGCACTATTTGCCCTCTTCTCTCACTTCTACTCACCTCTGTGGCACTATTTGCCCTCTTCTCTCACCACTACTCACCTCTGTGGCACTATTTGCCCTCTTCTCTCACCACTACTCACCTCTGTGGCACTATTTGCCCTCTTCTCTCACCACCTCTGTGGCACTATTTGCCCTCTTCTCTCACCACTACTCACCTCTGTGGCACTATTTGCCCTCTTCTCTCACCACCTCTGTGGCACTATTTGCTCTCTTCTCTCACCACCTCTGTGGCACTATTTGTTTTCTTCTCTCACTTCTACTCACCGCTGTGGCACTATTTGCCCTCTTCTCTCACTTCTACTCACCTCTGTGGCACTATTTGCCCTCTTCTCTCACCACTACTCACCTCTGTGGCACTATTTGCCCTCTTCTCTCACCACTACTCACCTCTGTGGCACTATTTGCCCTCTTCTCTCACCACTACTCACCTCTGTGGCACTATTTGCCCTCTTCTCTCACCACTACTCACCTCTGTGGCACTATTTGCCCTCTTCTCTCACCACTACTTACCTCAGTGGCACTATTTGCCCTCTTCTCTCACCACTACTTACCTCAGTGGCACTATTTGCTCTCTTCTTTCACCACCTCTGTGGCACTATTTGCCCTCTTCTCTCACCACTACTCACCTCTGTGGCACTATTTGCCCTCTTCTCTCACCACTACTAACCTCTGTGGCACTATTTGCCCTCTTCTCTCACCACTACTTACCTCAGTGGCACTATTTGCCCTCTTCTCTCACCACTACTCACCTCTGTGGCACTATTTGCCCTCTTCTCTCACCACTACTTACCTCTGTGGCACTATTTGCTCTCTTCTTTCACCTCCTCTGTGGCACTATTTGCCCTCTTCTCTCACCACCTCTGTGGCACTATTTGCCCTCTTTCACCACCTCTGGGGCACTATTTGCCCTCTTCTCTCCCCACTACTTACCTCAGTGGCACTATTTGCCCTCTTCTCTCACTTCTACTCACCTCTGTGGCACTATTTGCCCTCTTCTTTCACCACCTCTGGGGCACTATTTGCCCTCTTCTCTCACCACTACTAACCTCTGTGGAACTATTTGCCCTCTTCTCTCACCACTACTCACCTCTGTGGCACTATTTGCCCTCTTCTCTCACCACTACTCACCTCTGTGGCACTATTTGCCCTCTTCTCTCACCACTACTTACCTCAGTGGCACTATTTGCTCTCTTCTTTCACCACCTCTGTGGCACTATTTGCCCTCTTCTCTCACCACTACTCACCTCTGTGGAACTATTTGCCCTCTTCTCTCACCACTACTCACCTCTGTGGCACTATTTGCCCTCTTCTCTCACCACTACTCACCTCTGTGGCACTATTTGCCCTCTTCTCTCACCACTACTTACCTCAGTGGCACTATTTGCTCTCTTCTTTCACCACCTCTGTGGCACTATTTGCCCTCTTCTCTCACCACTACTCACCTCTGTGGCACTATTTGCCCTCTTCTCTCACCACTACTCACCTCTGTGGCACTATTTGCCCTCTTCTCTCACCACTACTTACCTCTGGGGCACTATTTGCTCTCTTCTCTCACCACCTCTGTGGCACTATTTGCCCTCTTCTCTCACCGCCTCTGTGGCACTATTTTCTCTCTTCTTTCACCACCTCTGTGGCACTATTTGCCCTCTTCTCTCACCACTACTTACCTCAGTGGCACTATTTGCCCTCTTCTCTCACCACTACTTACCTCTGTGGCACTATTTGCCCTCTTCTCTCACCACCTCTGTGGCACTATTTGCCCTCTTCTCTCACCACTACTCACCTCTGTGGCACTATTTGCCCTCTTCTCTCACCACCTCTGTGGCACTATTTGCTCTCTTCTCTCACCACCTCTGTGGCACTATTTGTTTTCTTCTCTCACTTCTACTCACCGCTGTGGCACTATTTGCCCTCTTCTCTCACTTCTACTCACCTCTGTGGCACTATTTGCCCTCTTCTCTCACCACTACTCACCTCTGTGGCACTATTTGCCCTCTTCTCTCACCACTACTCACCTCTGTGGCACTATTTGCCCTCTTCTCTCACCACTACTCACCTCTGTGGCACTATTTGCCCTCTTCTCTCACCACTACTCACCTCTGTGGCACTATTTGCCCTCTTCTCTCACCACTACTTACCTCAGTGGCACTATTTGCCCTCTTCTCTCACCACTACTTACCTCAGTGGCACTATTTGCTCTCTTCTTTCACCACCTCTGTGGCACTATTTGCCCTCTTCTCTCACCACTACTCACCTCTGTGGCACTATTTGCCCTCTTCTCTCACCACTACTAACCTCTGTGGCACTATTTGCCCTCTTCTCTCACCACTACTTACCTCAGTGGCACTATTTGCCCTCTTCTCTCACCACTACTCACCTCTGTGGCACTATTTGCCCTCTTCTCTCACCACTACTTACCTCTGTGGCACTATTTGCTCTCTTCTTTCACCTCCTCTGTGGCACTATTTGCCCTCTTCTCTCACCACCTCTGTGGCACTATTTGCCCTCTTTCACCACCTCTGGGGCACTATTTGCCCTCTTCTCTCCCCACTACTTACCTCAGTGGCACTATTTGCCCTCTTCTCTCACTTCTACTCACCTCTGTGGCACTATTTGCCCTCTTCTTTCACCACCTCTGGGGCACTATTTGCCCTCTTCTCTCACCACTACTAACCTCTGTGGAACTATTTGCCCTCTTCTCTCACCACTACTCACCTCTGTGGCACTATTTGCCCTCTTCTCTCACCACTACTCACCTCTGTGGCACTATTTGCCCTCTTCTCTCACCACTACTCACCTCTGTGGCACTATTTGCCCTCTTCTCTCACCACTACTTACCTCTGGGGCACTATTTGCTCTCTTCTCTCACCACCTCTGTGGCACTATTTGCCCTCTTCTCTCACCACCTCTGTGGCACTATTTGCCCTCTTCTCTCACCACCTCTGTAGCACTATTTTCTCTCTTCTTTCACCACCTCTGTGGCACTATTTGCCCTCTTCTCTCACCACTACTCACCTCTGTGGCACTATTTGCCCTCTTCTCTCACCACTACTTACCTCAGTGGCACTATTTGCCCTCTTCTCTCACCACTACTCACCTCTGTGGAACTATTTGCCCTCTTCTCTCACCACTACTAACCTCTGTGGCACTATTTGCCCTCTTCTCTCACCACTACTTACCTCAGTGGCACTATTTGCCCTCTTCTCTCACCACTACTCACCTCTGTGGCACTATTTGCCCTCTTCTCTCGCCACTACTTACCTCTGTGGCACTATTTGCTCTCTTCTTTCACCTCCTCTGTGGCACTATTTGCCCTCTTCTCTCACCACCTCTGTGGCACTATTTGCCCTCTTTCACCACCTCTGGGGCACTATTTGCCCTCTTCTCTCCCCACTACTTACCTCAGTGGCACTATTTGCCCTCTTCTCTCACTTCTACTCACCTCTGTGGCACTATTTGCCCTCTTCTCTCACCACTACTAACCTCTGTGGAACTATTTGCCCTCTTCTCTCACCACTACTCACCTCTGTGGCACTATTTGCCCTCTTCTCTCACCACTACTCACCTCTGTGGCACTATTTGCCCTCTTCTCTCACCACTACTTACCTCAGTGGCACTATTTGCTCTCTTCTTTCACCACCTCTGTGGCACTATTTGCCCTCTTCTCTCACCACTACTCACCTCTGTGGCACTATTTGCCCTCTTCTCTCACCACTACTCACCTCTGTGGCACTATTTGCCCTCTTCTCTCACCACTACTTACCTCTGGGGCACTATTTGCTCTCTTCTCTCACCACCTCTGTGGCACTATTTGCCCTCTTCTCTCACCACCTCTGTGGCACTATTTGCCCTCTTCTCTCACCGCCTCTGTGGCACTATTTTCTCTCTTCTTTCACCACCTCTGTGGCACTATTTGCCCTCTTCTCTCACCACTACTTACCTCAGTGGCACTATTTGCCCTCTTCTCTCACAACTACTTACCTCTGTGGCACTATTTGCCCTCTTCTCTCACCACTACTCACCTCTGTGGCACTATTTGCCCTCTTCTCTCACCACTACTCACCTCTGTGGCACTATTTGCCCTCTTCTCTCACCACTACTCACCTCTGTGGCACTATTTGCCCTCTTCTCTCACCACTACTTACCTCAGTGGCACTATTTGCCCTCTTCTCTCACCACTACTCACCTCTGTGGAACTATTTGCCCTCTTCTCTCACCACTACTAACCTCTGTGGCACTATTTGCCCTCTTCTCTCACCACTACTTACCTCAGTGGCACTATTTGCCCTCTTCTCTCACCACTACTCACCTCTGTGGCACTATTTGCCCTCTTCTCTCACCACTACTTACCTCTGTGGCACTATTTGCTCTCTTCTTTCACCTCCTCTGTGGCACTATTTGCCCTCTTCTCTCACCACCTCTGGGGCACTATTTGCCCTCTTTCACCACCTCTGGGGCACTATTTGCCCTCTTCTCTCCCCACTACTTACCTCAGTGGCACTATTTGCCCTCTTCTCTCACTTCTACTCACCTCTGTGGCACTATTTGCCCTCTTCTTTCACCACCTCTGGGGCACTATTTGCCCTCTTCTCTCACCACTACTAACCTCTGTGGCACTATTTGCCCTCTTCTCTCACCACTACTCACCTCTGTGGCACTATTTGCCCTCTTCTCTCACCACTACTCACCTCTGTGGCACTATTTGCCCTCTTCTCTCACCACTACTTACCTCAGTGGCACTATTTGCTCTCTTCTTTCACCACCTCTGTGGCACTATTTGCCCTCTTCTCTCACCACTACTCACCTCTGTGGAACTATTTGCCCTCTTCTCTCACCACTACTCACCTCTGTGGCACTATTTGCCCTCTTCTCTCACCACTACTCACCTCTGTGGCACTATTTGCCCTCTTCTCTCACCACTACTTACCTCAGTGGCACTATTTGCTCTCTTCTTTCACCACCTCTGTGGCACTATTTGCCCTCTTCTCTCACCACTACTCACCTCTGTGGCACTATTTGCCCTCTTCTCTCACCACTACTCACCTCTGTGGCACTATTTGCCCTCTTCTCTCACCACTACTTACCTCTGGGGCACTATTTGCTCTCTTCTCTCACCACCTCTGTGGCACTATTTGCCCTCTTCTCTCACCACCTCTGTGGCACTATTTTCTCTCTTCTTTCACCACCTCTGTGGCACTATTTGCCCTCTTCTCTCACCACTACTTACCTCAGTGGCACTATTTTCCCTCTTCTCTCACCACTACTTAACTCTGTGGCACTATTTGCCCTCTTCTCTCACCACTACTCACCTCTGTGGCACTATTTGCCCTCTTCTCTCACCACTACTCACCTCTGTGGCACTATTTGCCCTCTTCTCTCACCACTACTCACCTCTGTGGCACTATTTGCCCTCTTCTCTCACCACTACTTACCTCAGTGGCACTATTTGCCCTCTTCTCTCACCACTACTCACCTCTGTGGCACTATTTGCCCTCTTCTCTCACCACTACTTACCTCTGTGGCACTATTTGCTCTCTTCTTTCACCTCCTCTGTGGCACTATTTGCCCTCTTCTCTCACCACCTCTGTGGCACTATTTGCCCTCTTTCACCTCCTCTGTGGCACTATTTGCCCTCTTCTCTCACCACCTCTGTGGCACTATTTGCCCTCTTTCACCACCTCAGTGGCACTATTTGCCCTCTTCTCTCACTTCTACTCACCTCTGTGGCACTATTTGCCCTCTTCTTTCACCACCTCTGGGGCACTATTTGCCCTCTTCTCTCACCACTACTAACCTCTGTGGAACTATTTGCCCTCTTCTCTCACCACTACTCACCTCTGTGGCACTATTTGCCCTCTTCTCTCACCACTACTCACCTCTGTGGCACTATTTGCCCTCTTCTCTCACCACTACTTACCTCAGTGGCACTATTTGCTCTCTTCTTTCACCACCTCTGTGGCACTATTTGCCCTCTTCTCTCACCACTACTCACCTCTGTGGCACTATTTGCCCTCTTCTCTCACCACTACTCACCTCTGTGGCACTATTTGCCCTCTTCTCTCACCACTACTTACCTCTGGGGCACTATTTCCTCTCTTCTCTCACCACCTCTGTGGCACTATTTGCCCTCTTCTCTCACCACCTCTGTGGCACTATTTGCCCTCTTCTCTCACCACCTCTGTGGCACTATTTTCTCTCTTCTTTCACCACCTCTGTGGCACTATTTGCCCTCTTCTCTCACCACTACTCACCTCTGTGGCACTATTTGCCCTCTTCTCTCACCACTACTTACCTCAGTGGCACTATTTGCCCTCTTCTCTCACCACTACTCACCTCTGTGGAACTATTTGCCCTCTTCTCTCACCACTACTAACCTCTGTGGCACTATTTGCCCTCTTCTCTCACCACTACTTACCTCAGTGGCACTATTTGCCCTCTTCTCTCACCACTACTCACCTCTGTGGCACTATTTGCCCTCTTCTCTCACCACTACTTACCTCTGTGGCACTATTTGCTCTCTTCTTTCACCTCCTCTGTGGCACTATTTGCCCTCTTCTCTCACCACCTCTGTGGCACTATTTGCCCTCTTTCACCACCTCTGGGGCACTATTTGCCCTCTTCTCTCCCCACTACTTACCTCAGTGGCACTATTTGCCCTCTTCTCTCACTTCTACTCACCTCTGTGGCACTATTTGCCCTCTTCTTTCACCACCTCTGGGGCACTATTTGCCCTCTTCTCTCACCACTACTAACCTCTGTGGAACTATTTGCCCTCTTCTCTCACCACTACTCACCTCTGTGGCACTATTTGCCCTCTTCTCTCACCACTACTCACCTCTGTGGCACTATTTGCCCTCTTCTCTCACCACTACTTACCTCAGTGGCACTATTTGCTCTCTTCTTTCACCACCTCTGTGGCACTATTTGCCCTCTTCTCTCACCACTACTCACCTCTGTGGAACTATTTGCCCTCTTCTCTCACCACTACTCACCTCTGTGGCACTATTTGCCCTCTTCTCTCACCACTACTTACCTCTGGGGCACTATTTGCTCTCTTCTCTCACCACCTCTGTGGCACTATTTGCCCTCTTCTCTCACCACCTCTGTGGCACTATTTGCCCTCTTCTCTCACCACCTCTGTGGCACTATTTTCTCTCTTCTTTCACCACCTCTGTGGCACTATTTGCCCTCTTCTCTCACCACTACTTACCTCAGTGGCACTATTTGCCCTCTTCTCTCACCACTACTTACCTCTGTGGCACTATTTGCCCTCTTCTCTCACCACTACTCACCTCTGTGGCACTATTTGCCCTCTTCTCTCACCACTACTCACCTCTGTGGCACTATTTGCCCTCTTCTCTCACCACTACTCACCTCTGTGGCACTATTTGCCCTCTTCTCTCACCACTACTTACCTCAGTGGCACTATTTGCCCTCTTCTCTCACCACTACTCACCTCTGTGGAACTATTTGCCCTCTTCTCTCACCACTACTTACCTCAGTGGCACTATTTGCCCTCTTCTCTCACCACTACTCACCTCTGTGGCACTATTTGCCCTCTTCTCTCACCACTACTTACCTCTGTGGCACTATTTGCCCTCTTCTCTCACCACTACTCACCTCTTTGGCACTATTTGCCCTCTTCTCTCACCACTACTTACCTCAGTGGCACTATTTGCCCTCTTCTCTCACCACTACTTACCTCTGTGGCACTATTTGCCCTCTTCTCTCACCACTACTTACCTCTGTGGCACTATTTGCCCTCTTCTCTCACCACTACTCACCTCTGTGGCACTATTTGCCCTCTTCTCTCACCGCTACTTACCTCAGTGGCACTATTTGCCCTCTTCTCTCACCACTACTCACCTCTGTGGCACTATTTGCCCTCTTCTCTCACCACTACTTACCTCTGTGGCACTATTTGCCCTCTTCTCTCACCACTACTTACCTCTGTGGCACTATTTGCCCTCTTCTCTCACCACTACTTACCTCTGTGGCACTATTTGCCCTCTTCTCTCACCACTACTTACCTCAGTGGCACTATTTGCCCTCTTCTCTCACCACTACTCACCTCTGTGGCACTATTTGCCCTCTTCTCTCACCACTACTCACCTCTGTGGCACTATTTGCCCTCTTCTCTCACCACTACTTACCTCAGTGGCACTATTTGCCCTCTTCTCTCACCACTACTTACCTCAGTGGCACTATTTGCCCTCTTCTCTCACCACTACTTACCTCAGTGGCACTATTTGCCCTCTTCTCTCACCACTACTCACCTCTGTGGAACTATTTGCCCTCTTCTTTCACCACCTCTGTGGCAATATTTGCCCTCTTCTCTCACCACTACTTACCTCAGTGGCACTATTTGCCCTCTTCTCTCACCACTACTCACATCTGTGGCACTATTTGCCCTCTTCTCTCACCACTACTTACCTCTGTGGCACTATTTGCCCTCTTCTCTCACCACTACTCACCTCTGTGGCACTATTTGCCCTCTTCTCTCACCACTACTCACCTCTGTGGCACTATTTGCCCTCTTCTCTCACCACTACTTACCTCAGTGGCACTATTTGCCCTCTTCTCTCACCACTACTCACCTCTGTGGCACTATTTGCCCTCTTCTCTCACCACTACTCACCTCTGGGGCACTATTTGCCCTCTTCTCTCACCACTACTCACCTCTGTGGCACTATTTGCCCTCTTCTCTCACCACTACTTACCTCAGTGGCACTATTTGCCCTCTTCTCTCACCACTACTCACCTCTGTGGCACTATTTGCCCTGTTCTCTCACCACTACTTACCTCAGTGGCACTATTTGCCCTCTTCTCTCACCACTACTTACCTCTGTGGCACTATTTGCCCTCTTCTCTCACCACTACTTACCTCAGTGGCACTATTTGCCCTCTTCTCTCACCACTACTCACCTCTGGGGCACTATTTGCCCTCTTCTCTCACCACTACTCACCTCTGTGGCACTATTTGCCCTCTTCTCTCACCACTACTTACCTCAGTGGCACTATTTGCCCTCTTCTCTCACCACTACTCACCTCTGTGGCATTATTTGCCCTCTTCTCTCACCACTACTCACCTCTGGGGCACTATTTGCCCTCTTCTCTCACCACTACTCACCTCTGTGGCACTATTTGCCCTCTTCTCTCACCACTACTTACCTCAGTGGCACTATTTGCCCTCTTCTCTCACCACTACTTACCTCAGTGGCACTATTTGCCCTCTTCTCTCACCACTACTCACCTCTGTGGCACTATTTGCCCTGTTCTCTCACCACTACTTACCTCAGTGGCACTATTTGCCCTCTTCTCTCACCACTACTTACCTCTGTGGCACTATTTGCCCTCTTCTCTCACCACTACTTACCTCAGTGGCACTATTTGCCCTCTTCTCTCACCACTACTCACCTCTGGGGCACTATTTGCCCTCTTCTCTCACCACTACTTACCTCAGTGGCACTATTTGCCCTCTTCTCTCACCACTACTCACCTCTGTGGCACTATTTGTTCAGCACTTTATACAGAGCCGGTTGTGGTGACACAGGTGTAAAACGTTTTCCCCATTAACGTCTGACAAAGCTTTGCAATGCAGCAGATTACAATAACAAGCCCTGACCGTGTGTAAGTGAGAACTGTCAGACGGCGCCTGCTCCCTGCTGATAGATGAAGCTCCTCGCGGTCACCTTTCCCTTTAGCAATTCTTTGATTTCTTACATTGATTTTTCTTCTCTCTGCTCTGCATTTTTTATCTCACCAATTTCTGCAGTTTTCTAACATTATTTTTATTTTACTTATCACAAGCTGCAAAATAAAATAACTGTCAGTAAAGCTGCCGTTGGATTTATTTCATCTGACAGAACCCTGCTATCTTAGAGGTTATTCTTTTTTTTAACCCTTCAACTAACAAACCTACCCTGACAAAAGGACTTAAAGGGACAGTCCCCACCAGAATTTGTATTGTTTAAAAAGATAAATAATCCCTTTATTACCCATTTCCAAGTTTTGCATAACCAACACCGTTATATTAATACTTTTTACCTCTGTGATTACCTTGTATCTAAGCCTCTGCAGGCTGCCCTTTTATCTCCGTTCTTTTGACTTTTTAACCAATCAGTGCTGACTCATGAATAACTCCACGGTAGTGAGCACAATGTTATCTATATAGCACACATGAACTTACGCTGTCTAGCTGCGAAAAACTGTCAAATGCACTGAAATGAGAGGTGGCCTTTAAGGGCTTAGAAATTAGCATATGAGCCTACTGAGGTTTAGATTTTAGCAAAGAATACCAAGAGAACAAAGCAAATTTGATGATAAAAGTAAATTGTAAAGTTGTTTTAAATTGCATGCCCTATCTGAAGCATGAAAATTTAATTTTGACTTGACTGTTCCTTTTAAATTGTGGAAAGATGATAATAAATAATGATCAATGGCATATAGATAAAAATTTGTATTAACCCCTTAGTGACCAGACCATTTTTTAAATAATTTTACAGTTAAGGACCAGGGCTGTTTTTACATTTCTGCAGTGTTTGTGTTTAGCTGAAATTTTTCTCTTACTCATTTACTGTACTAACACATATTATATACAGTTTGTATCCCAATTAAATGGACTTTCTAAAGATACCATTATTTTCATCATATCCTATAATTTACTATAAAAAAATTATAAAATATGACCCCCAAAATCTTACGCATCTACAACCACCAAAAACCACCCATGCTAAATAGTTTCTAAATTTTGTCCTGAGTTTAGAAATACCCAATGTTTACATGTTCTTTGCTTTTTTGTAAGTTATAGGGCAATAAGTACAAGTAGCACTTTGCTATTTCCAAACCATTTTTTTCTCTCCAAAATTAGCGATAGTTACATTGTAACACTGAAATCTGTCAGGAATCCCTGAATAACCCTTCACATGTAGATATTTGTTTTTAGTAGACAACCCAAAGTAATGATCTAGGCCCATTTTGGTATATTTCATGCCACCAATTCACCGCCAAATGCAATCAAATAAAAAAAAAAAATGTTAACTTTTTCACTAACTTTTAGGTTTCTCACTGTTACAAACAGCTTGTGCAATTATGGCACAAATGGCTGTAAATGTTTCTCTGGGATCCCCTTTGTTCAGAAATAGCAGACATATATGGCTTTGGCATTGCTTTTTGGTGATTAGAAGGCCCCTAAATGCCGCTGTGCACCACACTTGTATTATGCCCAGCAGTGAAGGGGTTAATTAGGTAGCTTGTATGATAAATTCCACCCCTGATCCCTCCCTGACCCCCCTCAAACAGCTCTTTCCCTCCCCCAAAGCTCACCCTCATCTTAAGTACTGGCCGAAAGTCTGCCAGTATAAAAATAAGTTGTTGGGGTTTTTTTTGTTTGTTTTTCTAATTTTTACAGGTTCTTTTTTTTATATATATTTTCTGCAGGGCAGTATCCCCCCTTACCTTCCAACCAACCATCTAACCCTCCCCCTTTCTACCTATTTGCCGGCATCTTATTTTTTATATATATATATATATATATATATATATATATATATTATATAAACTTTTTTTCCGTAGTGTAGCTGCCCCCCCCCCTCACCCCTCATTCCCCTACCACCCTACCCCCTCCCAGATCATTTTACTAATATCCCCCTCTCCCTCCTTCCCACTTACTACATCTTTTCCGTAGTGTAAGTGGTCCCACCTGCCCCCGCCCCCTCCAGCGATGGGCTGCCCACCCGTTTCCCTACTATCCCTCCCACACTACCAACGATCGGCACCATCACTGGCCGATGCAGAGAGGGCCACAGAGTTGCTTACCAAAGGTTATTGCACGATGCCTCAACATCGAAACATCGTTGCAATACCCTGAAAGCGACTGGAAGCGCTTGAAACCCCAGAAACCCCTGGTTATTAAGGGGTTAAGGTTACTTTTCAAGGAAAAATATAAAAATGATATGCACATTTAGGTAACCAGGTACAGTCACTGCTTCCTCCCTATGGCCCCAATTCTAAAAAAAATGCTGGTCAAAATGTGTTTTTTTCACACAACAATCACAGGAGCAGCCCTCATGGAATTCTATAAAAAGGCTCTGTCCCTGCGAGTGGCGAGATGTCTCTTGTGCAAATAATGTGAGCTCTCTGCTAGGTAACAGTTTGCAATAGAGGGTGAAGTACAGAGGGGGAAACCGGTGTGAATCTGAATATTACACTTAATACAAAGCAAATTAAGCAGTTTTCAGTGAACTGTACGTGAAATTCACTGTCATTTTTGGATGCATAGGTTTTACTTTCAGAGTAATTAGTGTTTCGAGTATTTTGGTGAAAACTTTTACACTGTCGAGAAAAAACAGCGAGAACTGTTGTGCGAAAATGTTTATAGAATTTCGCTGGGATTTGATAGAAAATGTAATACGCACCCATGGAAGGCCCATTTTACAAAAAAAAATTACTTTTTTGCACATTCACAGTGAACTTAAATTAAGATTTACGCTGTGCATAGTTAATATGATTTATTCCTGTTTAACTACACATTTTATGTTTTTGAAAAAATACGGTTTTTGGTGAACAATTTTGATCCACCTTAACAATACAATTTTTCCCTGCTTATTTGTGTGTGAATGGTTCAATTATTCGTTTTGTAAGATTTTTAAATTATGATTTTCATTGTGCACTTTTGTAATGTATACATCTCCTTCCCATACGAAAATGCAGTATAGGCCCTTTACGAGACACCCTGTTTTTCTTTGCCCATTTACTTGTGCACGTTAAATAACCAGCAATTACGAGTGGCTGGTTAATGCTACCACGAGCTCAGAGTAGCACTTTGAGCTAGAATTTATTAACCAGAGATAAGATCTTTATGGCTAGATTACGAGTTTTGCGTTATGAGTAAAAAAGCAGCATTAAGGCTCATAACGCTGCTTTTTCATTACCGCTGCTATTACGAGTCTTGTAGGCACAGCTGCCCCGCACATTTTTTTTTGCCGTACCGCAAATTAACTTACGCAATTTGCGTAAAGTCTTTTTTCAATAGGACTTCCATAGCGCCGGTATTACAAGCTTTTTTTGGAGGCCAAAAAGTGAGCGGTACAGCCTATCCCGCAAGATTCGTAACGCATTCTAAAGTCAGTAGTTATGAGTTTTACACTACAAAGCTGTAGCATAAAACTCATAAATAAAGTGTTAAAAAGTACACTAACACCCATATACTACCTATTAACGCCTAAACCAAGGCCCTCCCGGATCGCAAACGCTAAAAGAAAATTATTAACCCCTAATCTGTCGCTCCGGACATCGCCGCCATTAAACTAAACATATTAACCCCTAAACCGCCGCACTCCCGCCTCGCAAACACTAGTTAAATATTAATAACCCTTAATCTGCTGCCCCTAACATCGTCGCAACCTACATCAGTTATTAACCCCTAATCTGCCACCCCCAACGTTGCCGCCACTATACTAAAGTTATTAACCCCTAAACCTAAGTCTAACCCTAACACCCCCTAATTTAAATATAATTAAAATAAATCGAAATAAAAATTACTATCATTACCTAAATAATTCCTATTTAAAACTAAATACTTACCTATAAAATAAACCCTAAGATAGCTACAATATAACTAATTGTTACATTGTAGCTAGATTAGGGTTTATTTTAATTTTACAGGCAAGTATGTATTTATTTTAAATAGGTAGAATAGTTACTAAATAGTTATTAACTATTTACTAAATACCTAGCTAAAATAAATACAAATTTACCTGTAAAATAAAACCTAACCTGAGTTACACTAACACCTAATCTTACACTACAATTAAATAAATTACCTACATTAAATACAATTACCTAAATTACAAAAAACAAACAAACACTAAATTACACAAAATAAAAAAAGACATTATCAGATATTTAAACTAATTACACCTAATCTAATAGCCCTTTCAAAATAAAAAAGCCCCCCCCCCAAATAAATACCCCCCCCAGCCTAAACTAAACTACCAATAGCCCTTAAAAGGGCCTTTTGCGGGGCATTTAGCTCTTTTTCAATTGCCAAAACCCTAATCTAAAACTAAAACACACCCAATAAACCCTTAAAAAAAAACTAACACTAACCCCTGAAGATCCACTTACAGTTTTGAAGAGCCGACATCCATCCTCATCGAAGCCGGGAGAAGTCCTCGGCGAAGCGGCAAGAAGTCCTCAATGAAGCCGGGAGAAGTCTTCATCCAAGCCGACAGAAGTGGTCCTCCATACGGGCAGTAGTCTTCATCCAGACGGCATTGTCTATCTTCATCCATCTGGCGCAGAGCGGCTCCATCTTCAAGACATCCGGCTCGGAGCATCCTCTTCTTCCGACATCTTCCCGAATGAATGTTCCTTTAAATGACGTCATCCAAGATAGCGTCCCTTGAATTCCGATTGGCTGATAGAAGTCTATCAGCCAATCAGAATTAAAGGTGAAAAATTCCTAGGATTGAGCTCGCATTCTATTGGCTGATTGATTTTAATGTTCCTTTAAATGACGCCATCTTGGATGACGTAATTTAAAGGAACATTCATTCGGGAAGAAGACGTCGAAAGAAGAGGATGCTCTGCGCCGGATATCTTGAAGATGGAGCTGCTCTGGGCCGGATGGATGAAGATAGAAGATGCCGTCTGGATGAAGACTTCTGCCCGTCTGGAGGACCACTTCTGCTGGCTTGGATGAAGACTTCTCCCGGCTTCGTTGAGGACTTCTTGCCGCTTCACTGAGGACTTCTCCCGGCTTAGTTGAGGATGGATGTCGGTTCTTCAAAACTGTAACTGGATCTTCAGGGGTTAGTGGTAGGTTCTTTTAAGGGTTTATGGGGTGTGTTTTCGTTTTAGATTAGGGTTTTGGCAATTGAAAAATAAGGTTCTGTACCGTGTCTTTCAGCATCAGAACGAGGCTCCCATTGGAGCCTACTGAAGTGCGCTCTTGTGAGCGCAACGCTTTTATGCAATAGGAATGCGAGGTTGTGTTCGCATTCTGCTCAACTTGTAATACCAGCGCACATTTGCGTGCGCCGGTATTACTGAGTGGAGCACAAATATTACGCTTGTGAAAGATTTTTTAAATTTAAATAAAATGCTTTTTTGATGAAAAATCTACCTAAGTATAGTTTCTATTTAAGGTTATTCATCCTGAAATAAGGATTCATTTTTAATTATATAGCAAGATGCTGTATATTCATGTCCGTAATGTTTTATTTTTTTGGTAAATTAATTCCATTAATACATTCACAATGTCATGCTCTCCCGAAGGTTTTTGTAAGATTATTTTCTGTATTTTTTGTGTCTAGAAGATATTATCACATATTATTGGTTTTGTAGTTCTCTGGCGAGGTTTAGATAATTGGCTTCTTAGACTTTGTTTTGAAAAACGTCACCCTCAGTTTGGGTTTATTTTGACAATGGTGAAAAATAAAAAAATAAAGCTTTATAAAAATGTTTTTTAAAATGAAGAAATTATCTTGTTTCCTAAGTCATTTGAAAAGGAACAGGGCTTGTGAGGCCTGGCACACTTGTCACACATATAGACATGGCTGGTGAAGCCTGGCACACTTGTCACACACATATAGCAGGGCTTGTGAGGCCTGGCACACTTGTCACACATATAGACATGGCTGGTGAAGCCTGGCACACTTGTCACACACATATAGCAGGGCTTGTGAAGCCTGGCACACTTGTCACACACACATAGCAGGGCTGGTGAAGCCTGGCACACTTGTCACACACATATAGCAGGGCTTGTGAAGCCTGGCACACTTGTCACACATATAGACATGGCTGGTGAAGCCTGGCACACTTGTCACACACATATAGCAGGGCTTGTGAAGCCTGGCACACTTGTCACACACATATAGCAGGGCTTGTGAGGCCTGGCACACATTTATCACACATATAGACATGGCTGGTGAAGCCTGGCACACTTGTCACACATATAGACATGGCTGGTGAAGCCTGGCACACTTGTCACACATATAGCAGGGCTTGTGAGGCCTGGCACACATTTATCACACATATAGACATGGCTGGTGAAGCCTGGCACACTTGTCACACACATATAGCAGGGCTTGTGAGGCCTGGCACACATTTATCACACATATAGACATGGCTGGTGAAGCCTGGCACACTTGTCACACATATAGCAGGGCTTGTGAAGCCTGGCACACTTGTCACACATATAGACATGGCTGGTGAAGCCTGGCACACTTGTCACACATATAGCAGGGCTTGTGAAGCCTGGCACACTTGTCACACACATATAGCAGGGCTTGTGAGGCCTGGCACACATTTATCACACATATAGACATGGCTGGTGAAGCCTGGCACACTTGTCACACATATAGCAGGGCTTGTGAAGCCTGGCACACTTGTCACACACATATAGCAGGGCTTGTGAGGCCTGGCACACATTTATCACACATATAGACATGGCTGGTGAAGCCTGGCACACTTGTCACACATATAGCAGGGCTTGTGAAGCTTGGCACACGGGCTTGTGAAGCCTGGAACACTTGCCACACACATATAGCAGGGCTGGTGAAGCCTGGCACACTTGTCACACACATATAGCAGGGCTTGTGAAGCCTGGCACACTTGTCACACACATATAGCAGGGCTTGTGAAGCCTGGCACACTTGTCACACACACATAGCAGGGCTTGTGAAGCCTGGCACACTTGTCACACACATATAGCAGGGCTTGTGAAGCCTGGCACACTTGTCACACACATATAGCAGGGCTTGTGAAGCCTGGCACACTTGTCACACACATATAGCAGGGCTTGTGAAGCCTGGCACACTTGTCACACATATAGACATGGCTGGTGAAGCCTGGCACACTTGTCACACATATAGCAGGGCTTGTGAAGCCTGGCACACTTGTCACACACATATAGCAGGGCTTGTGAGGCCTGGCACACATTTATCACACATATAGACATGGCTGGTGAAGCCTGGCACACTTGTCACACATATAGCAGGGCTTGTGAAGCCTGGCACACTTGTCACACACATATAGCAGGGCTTGTGAGGCCTGGCACACATTTATCACACATATAGACATGGCTGGTGAAGCCTGGCACACTTGTCACACATATAGCAGGGCTTGTGAAGCTTGGCACACGGGCTTGTGAAGCCTGGAACACTTGCCACACACATATAGCAGGGCTGGTGAAGCCTGGCACACTTGTCACACACATATAGCAGGGCTTGTGAAGCCTGGCACACTTGTCACACACATATAGCAGGGCTTGTGAAGCCTGGCACACTTGTCACACACACATAGCAGGGCTTGTGAAGCCTGGCACACTTGTCACACACATATAGCAGGGCTTGTGAAGCCTGGCACACTTGTCACACACATATAGCAGGGCTTGTGAAGCCTGGCACACTTGTCACACACATATAGCAGGGCTTGTGAAGCCTGGCACACTTGTCACACACATATAGCAGGGCTGGTAAAGCCTGGCATACTAGGCCATGGTGGTACAAAGCATACAGCACCCCCCACCTCTAGTGTTACAGAGCCTCCCCCAAATTATTTTTTAAGAAAATGATTGGACATTTGTTCTCAATTTGTCAGAATGACTTTTCCCTTTATTAATTTGACTTTAAAAAAGGAAACTAAACTGAAAGTGTAAAATGTAATTATAAAGTGATGAAAACTAAACAACATTCTGCAACCTTAAGAGGTTATTTTGTTTGCCTTTGAGTAACAGTTGTGCTCCATAGAGAGCCTGGTGCTTAGATTTACAGTTAATCATATAAGCATGTAGTGTGTTAGTCTAGCAGGCTGCGAGATAAGCATGTAGCGTGTTAGTCTAGCAGTCTGTGAGATAAGCATGTAGCGTGTTAGTCTAGCAGACTGTAAGATAAGCATGTAGCGTGTTTGTCTACCAGACTGATAGATAAGCATGTAGCGTGTTAGTCTAGCAGACTGTGACATAAGCATGTAGCGTGTAAGTCTACCAGACTGTGAGATAAGCATGTAGTGTGTTAGTCTAGCAGACTGTGACATAAGCATGTAGTGTGTTAGTCAGCAGGCTGCAAGATAATAATGTAGCGTGTTAGTCTAGCAAACTGTGAGATAAGCATGTAGCGTGTTAGTCTAGCAGACTGTAAGATAAGCATGTAGTGTATTAGTCTACCAGACTGTGAGATAAGCATGTAGTGTGTTAGTCTAGCAGACTGTGAGATAAGCATGTAGTGTGTTAGTCTACCAGACTGTGAGATAAGCATGTAGTGTGTTAGTCTACCAGACTGTGAGATAAGCATGTAGTGTGTTAGTCTAGCAGACTGTGAGATAAGCATGTAGTGTGTTAGTCTACCAGACTGTGAGATAAGCATGTAGTGTGTTAGTCTAGCAGACTGTGAGATAAGCATGTAGTGTGCTAGTCTAGCAAGCTGTGAAATAAGCATGTAGTGTGTTAGTCTAGCAGACTGTGAGATAAGCATGTAGCGTGTTAGTCTACCAGACTGTGAGATAAGCATTTAGTGTGTTAGTCTAGCAGTCTGTGAGATAAGCATGTAATGCGTTTGTCCTGCAGACTGTGAGATAAGCATGTAGTGTGTTAGTCTGTCAGACTGTGAGATAAGCATGTAGTGTGTTAGTCTAGCAGACTGTGAGATAAGCATGTAGTGTGCTAGTCTAGCAGTCTGTGAGATAAGCATGTAGTGTGTTAGTCTGTCAGACTGTGAGATAAGCATGTAGCGTGTTAGTCTAGCAGACTGTGAGATAAGCATGTAGCGTGTTAGTCTAGCAGACTGTGAGATAAGCATGTAGCGTGTTAGTCTAGCAGACTGATAGATAAGCATGTAGCGTGTTAGTCTAGCAGTCTGTGAGATAAGCATGTAGTGTGTTAGTCTAGCAGACTGTGAGATAAGCATGTAGTGTGTTAGTCTAGCAGACTGTGAGATAAGCATGTAGTGTGCTAGTCTAGCAGACTGTGAGATAAGCATGTAGTGTGCTAGTCTAGCAGACTGATAGATAAGCATGTAGCGTGCTAGTCTAGCAGACTGATAGATAAGCATGTAGTGTGTTAGTCTAGCAGACTGTGAGATAAGCATGTAGCGTGTTAGTCTAGCAGACTGTGAGATAAGCATGTAGCGTGTTAGTCTAGCAGACTGATAGATAAGCATGTAGCGTGTTAGTCTAGCAGTCTGTGAGATAAGCATGTAGTGTGTTAGTCTAGCAGACTGTGAGATAAGCATGTAGCGTGTTCCTGACCCTTAACAGCCACGTAGCTCAGTCCTGTCAGTCATATAGACTGGCCAGTGCTTAGCGTATGTCACTGTATCCGTGTCACTGAGCAGGGTTATCACAATCTGACAGCTCCTGGCTGCTTCAGATCCTATTTTTATTCTTGTTCCTGTGAGCAAGAAACTATACGGGACTCTGGGACATATTGGTTGTCATGAGACATTAACTGAAGCTGCCCTGGCACACAGAAATTAACTCCTTCTCTACCAGTGCTCTCCATCGTTCAGTGTCCTAGATTCCTGTCCAATAAGATTTTCACGCTCTAAACCATTGCAGTCAGTTGGCTGAGATACAGCTTCAGCACAGCTAGGATGACAGATCGCAAGAAATATATGTAACATCAGCATATGATGACACACACCCATTACAGCTCCTGAACAGAGGAGATTTAAGGCTGATTGTCTTTGGTTTTTTGACAACTCATCCAACCTCTTGATAGCTGCTTTCCTTATTAACGGGGCGCCCAGAACCATCAAATAATTATGTGCATGCTCAGTACCCATGTCGTCACTTGTCATTATAGACTGAAAGACAGAGATAGATATACTGATAGAAAGACAGATATACTGACAGACAGACATAGGTAGATATATTGACAGGCAGACAGAGATAGATATACTGACAGAAAGACAGATAGAGATAGATATACTGACAGAAAGATAGATAGATATACTGAAAGATAGAGATAGATATACTGACAGACAGACATAGATAGATATACTGACAGATAGAGATAGGTATACTGACAGAAAGACAGACAGATATACTGACAGACAGAGATAGATGGATGGATAGATAGATAGATAGCTATACTGACAGAAAGACGGATAGAAATAGATATACTGACAGATAGATATAGATAAATATACAGACAGACAGAGATAGATAGATGTACTGACAGACAGAGATAGATAGATATACCTACAGACAGACAGAGATATATAGATAGATATACTTACAGACAGACAGATATAGATAGATATACTGACAGAAAGACATATAGAAATAGATATACTGACAGATAGATATACTGTAGATAATATACAGATAGACAGAGATAGATAGATGTACAGACAGACAGACAGATAGAGATAGATAGATATACTGACAGACAGATAGAGATAGATATACTGACAGATAAATATACAGATAGAGATAAATATACTGACAGATAGATAAACAGATGCATATACAGATAGATAAGATAGATATACAGACTGATAGACAGACAGACACACTAGCGATTACACTCGCTGTCCAACTCCATGTACCTTCTGTGTAGGCTCCTCCCCTACGTGCGGCAATGAACAATACCTGCACGTTTAAAGAGGTACAAAGTTAGCTCTGTGCCTACCTCAAATTAAGCAAAATATGGAAAAAGTTACTCACTCATTCATACATACACACACAATCAAAAATACATACTCATACATACATACACACACACACACTCATACATACATACACACACACACTCATACATACATACACACACACACTCATACATACATACATACACACACACACACTCATACATACATACACACACACACTCATACATACACACACTCATACATACACACACACACTCATACATACACACACTCATACACACACACTCATACATACACACATGCACACACTCATACATACATACACTCATACATACATACACTCATACATACATACATACACTCATACATACATACACACACTCATACATACATACACACACTCATACATACATACACACACTCATACATACATACACACACTCATACATACATACACACACTCATACATACATACACACACTCATACATACATACACACACTCATACATACACACACACACACACACACACTCATACATACATACATACACACACTCATACATACATACACTCATACATACATACACTCATACATACATACACTCATACATACACACACTCATACATACATACACACACACACATACATACACACACTCATACATACATACACACTCATACATACATACACACACTCATACATACATACACACTCATACATACATACACTCATACATACACACACTCATACATACATACATACATACACTCATACATACATACACACACTCATACATACATACACACACTCATACATACATACACACACTCATACATACATACACACACTCATACATACACACACTCATACATACACACACTCATACATACACACACTCATACATACACACACTCATACATACACACACTCATACATACATACATACACACACTCATACATACATACATACATACATACACACACTCATACATACACACACTCATACATACATACATACACACACTCATACATACATACATACATACATACATACACACACTCATACATACACACACTCATACATACATACACACACACACTCATACATACATACACACACTCATACATACATACACACACTCATACATACATACACACACTCATACATACATACATACACACACTCATACATACATACACACACTCATACATACATACACACACTCATACATACACACACACACTCATACATACATACACACACTCATACATACACACACTCATACATACATACACACACTCATACATACATACACACACTCATACATACATACACACACTCATACATACATACACACACTCATACATACATACACACACTCATACATACATACACACACTCATACATACATACACACACTCATACATACATACACACACTCATACATACATACACACACTCATACATACACACACTCATACATACATACACACACTCATACATACATACACACACTCATACATACATACACACACTCATACATACATACACACACTCATACATACATACACACTCATACATACACACACACTCATACATACACACACACTCATACATACACACACACTCATACATACACACACACTCATACATACACACACACACTCATACATACACACACACTCATACATACACACATACCCACACTCATACATACATACATACCCACACTCATACACACACACACTCATACATACACACACACTCATACATACACACATACCCACACTCATACATACACACACACACACACACTCATACATACATACACACACACACACTCATACATACATACATACACACACACTCATACATACATACACACTCATACATACATACACACACACACTCATACATACATACACACTCATACATACATACACACACTCATACATACACACACACTCATACACACACTCATGCATACACACACTCATGCATACACACACTCATGCATACACACACTCATGCATACACACACTCACGCATACACACACTCACGCATACACACACTCACACATACACACACTCACACATACACACACTCACACATACACACACTCACAACAAACGGACTCATGCACACAGACTGACAACATACACGCACTCACAACATACACACAGACTCATAAATAAACGTACACACTTACAACAGACTCACAACATGCACATACAAGCTCACAGCATACACTCATAAATGCACACACTCATAAATGCACACACTCATAAATGCCCACTCACAACACACACACTCATAAATACACACTCAGAACATGTACATACAAGCTCACAGCATACACTCACAACATACATACATACACACACTCATACATACACACACACACACACACACACACACACTCATACATACATACATACACACACTCATACATACATACACTCATACATACATACACTCATACATACACACACTCATACATACATACACACACACACACATACATACACACACTCATACATACATACACACTCATACATACATACACACACTCATACATACATACACACTCATACATACATACACTCATACATACACACACTCATACATACATACATACACTCATACATACATACACACACTCATACATACATACACACACTCATACATACATACACACTCATACATACATACACTCATACATACACACACTCATACATACATACATACACTCATACATACATACACACACTCATACATACATACACACACTCATACATACATACACACACTCATACATACATACACACACTCATACATACATACACACACTCATACATACACACACTCATACATACACACACTCATACATACACACACTCATACATACACACACTCATACATACACACACTCATACATACATACATACATACATACATACATACACACACTCATACATACATACATACATACATACATACACACACTCATACATACATACATACATACATACATACACACACTCATACATACACACACTCATACATACATACATACACACACTCATACATACATACATACATACATACATACATACACACACTCATACATACACACACTCATACATACATACACACACACACTCATACATACACACACTCATACATACATACACACACTCATACATACATACACACACTCATACATACATACACACACTCATACATACATACACACACTCATACATACACACACACACTCATACATACATACACACACTCATACATACACACACTCATACATACATACACACACTCATACATACATACACACACTCATACATACATACACACACTCATACATACATACACACACTCATACATACATACACACACTCATACATACATACACACACTCATACATACATACACACACTCATACATACACACACTCATACATACATACACACACTCATACATACATACACACACTCATACATACATACACACACTCATACATACATACACACACTCATACATACATACATACACACACTCATACATACACACACACTCATACATACACAC
This sequence comes from Bombina bombina, assembly GCF_027579735.1. Classification (NCBI taxonomy): domain Eukaryota; kingdom Metazoa; phylum Chordata; class Amphibia; order Anura; family Bombinatoridae; genus Bombina; species Bombina bombina. Next base: position 192,420,215 of record NC_069505.1, on the reverse strand, counting down.
ACACTCATACATACACACACACTCATACATACACACACACTCATACATACACACACACTCATACATACACACACACTCATACATACACACACACACTCATACATACACACATACCCACACTCATACATACATACATACCCACACTCATACATACACACACACACACACACACACACACACTCATACATACATACACACACACACACTCATACATACATACATACACACACACTCATACATACATACACACTCATACATACATACACACACACACACTCATACATACATACACACTCATACATACATACACACTCATACATACATACACACACACACTCATACATACATACACACACTCATACATACACACACACTCATACACACACTCATGCATACACACACTCATGCATACACACACTCACGCATACACACACTCACACATACACACACTCACACATACACACACTCACACATACACACACTCACAACAAACGGACTCATGCACACAGACTGACAACATACACGCACTCACAACATACACACAGACTCATAAATAAACGTACACACTTACAACAGACTCACAACATGCACATACAAGCTCACAGCATGCACTCATAAATGCACACACTCATAAATGCACACACTCATAAATGCCCACTCACAACACACACACTCATAAATACACACTCAGAACATGTACATACAAGCTCACAGCATACACTCACAACATACATACTCATAACATATGAACACACAACATACACACATAAATACACTCACAGTACATTAATATATCATTTTTTTTACCCTTTATTACCCATTCCCCAGTTTTGCATAACCAACAGTTATATTAATACACTTTTTACCTCTGTGATTACCTTTTATCTAAGCCTCTGCAGACTGCCCCCTTATTTCAGTTCTTTTGGCAGACTTACATTTTAGCCAATCAGGCTAAGAAATTAGCATATGAGCCTACCTAGGTTTAGCTTTCAACTATGAATACCAAGAGAACAAAGCAAAATTGATGATAAAAGTAAATTGGAAAGTTGTTTAAAATTACATGCCCTGGGATTCCGGTGGAGGAGGAGCTAGACAGGTGTAGCTCAGCTCGCACCTCCAGTCCCACAGCTACTGGCGGAGAAACCCCTTGCGCCTTGCCTCAATCCCTGAGGCTGCTTTTCTGGACAGACAATTAAAATGCCTCTGGAACCCTCACCAGTGGTCTTCCATCCCACTGGGCATACCTGTTATCGCCTGCTCGGACTCACCTCAAAGATACCTACAGGTCAAATGACTTAAGCAAAGTGAAGATTAAGCTACGTGCTTTCCCGGTCTACAAGACACTTTCCCGACTGCCCCTGAGGTGACTGGCTCCTTGGACTGGCTTCCCTTCCCCAGGTCTGCCCCCGCTTCCCCAGCTTAGACACTCTCAAGCTCCAAAGCTATTAGGACCCTTTACAGCCTTACCTGCCGCACTGTCCGGGAGTGGTGGTTCCCCAGTTGGCTGTATCTGTTGTTCGGTGGCTGCCCCGCCCCCTCCCCCACCGGTGCTGCGTGGGAGGGAGACGGGTTTGGACCTGGATTGTCGGCCGGCTGTTGGAAGCTTTTCTCTTGCCGCTGTAAGTTCCCGGTGTAGTGCTGTTCTCTCCCCTCCCACCGCTGCTGCGTGAGGGGAGCTGCACCTTGACTGTCATACAGCGCTGTGGAGCAGGAGCTCCGGAAGAGACTGCCTCTAAGATTTACCCCCCTCCGGTGGGATCCGGACCAAAACAGCGGGTGCAGCGGGCGGCCAGACTACAGGAACAGGGGTGAGTCATGCCATTTCAATTGTTGTTTTAAACCGATATTCGGCAAAAGGGAAAAGTAGAGACTTGAACCTCTGAGCGGGAGATTGAGCTGGGAACCCTAGGATTGAAGGACTGGTAACTGCCCCCCTGGAGCCCCGCCACTAGATTCACGTAGGAGGGGTAGATTTCAACATTGTTATTCATCAGGGGCTTTTGAGAAAAATAAGAATACATTTTCTTTTGATTGATCAATTTTATATCATAAACCGAAAAAGCGTTAGCAACGTTGAAAAAATGTTTCTCCACTATTAAAGGAACTTATGTTAGTATAAACTTTTTTGTTAAGGACCGAGGTTGGGACTATAGCACCTGAAGCAACCCTTTTCTAGGAAAAGGTGAAGGGGGAGAGAGAAAAAAAAGGAAAAAAAAAACAAGAACGCTACTTTCTGATTACATTGGATTCTCAGTTCCTACATTGTTTTGTGAGATCTCTTTTTTTTTCCTCACTGCTGGCTTATGCAAGCTCTCCCACAATATGTCTATATAAAAGACTTCTTTGTGTATCTCTGGTCCTAAAAAAGGGCTAATAAGCCCTGAAGTCCTAATACCAACAGTAAAAGCATTGAATGGGCTAAGTACACCTGATTCACAAGTTACAGCATCCTCGCCTAGGACTTTTGTTCTGGACTGTTATGAACTTAACACTGTTGCTTTTGTTGTAAAGTTCACAGATCTGCTAATAACTATTTAGTTACATAGTTGCCGGTTTACTGATATCTGTATACTGAGCCTAATGTTTTAGGTTCTTTGTCTCTATACAAGCTGGGCTACAACAGTTATGTACTACGAACTCCCAAGGTTTATTATTAGAATTGATATGTAAAGGGTCTGGTGGATTTAGCCCTGGATTTATATGCTATAATCCCCCACACCAAGATATTTACTGTTTGGATGGTTTAAAGCCATAACTCTCTTCCTCTGGGTTGAAGGAGAAGAGCGAATGCTGAAAACCATTACCATATTGTATGAGCCATCAGAGACTAGACTCTCCTAGGCTCCTAGGGATCTGGGCTTATTCACAAAAATTTAAAGATAAAAACCCAGAATACTTGTTTAAAAGTGTTTTGGGATATATTTTCAGAGTTTTAGTAGTGACCCAGAACTAACTTTGTTGTCTTCTCCCTTTTTTTTTTTTTTTTTGGGGTTATGTCTATGCTTTAACTTTAATTGGGCAGTTAGAACAATATAGAAGAAATTATCAAAGTATTCTTAGGGGAATATAAGTGGGTGTAGCCATTATTGAGACTAGGTGCCTTAATTAAAAACTAAAGTTGCAAACACTCAAATAGTCTCAGGAAGCTACACACAGTGCCTTTTGTTTTGTCTGACATATATTTCCCTAAATAAGTAAACTTATTTTCTAGTTTAATTCACAGATATAACTGCTCAAAAACCAAGACATTTGTTAAAGTAACCTATTATTAACCTGGGTAAAACTCAGAGGTATCAATTTGTCTCCCTTTTACTGTCAGCAAAATTGTAAGAATTTTGACTCATCTTTGCATTTTGTTCCCTTTTTCCTTATACTCACTCTGCCTGTGCCTAAATTTGAAAATCTGAAGCTAAGTTGTCTGCTTTAGAGATATAGTCTTCTATAACTAAAAAAAAAAAAAATTCTGTTATCACCTTTAAAGATAGAATAATGGGATACATTACTATGTAGGTTTACTAGGGCTTAAAATTAATGTCCCATAAAGGAAAGAGAAAGAAGTAAATTCCATTTTACACTGACTCTTTTTTTCTTACACATCAGAGAAAGCCGTATCCTTTGAAGCATCTACACTAAAAGGCTGAAACCTCTAAAGAAACACTATTAGGCATACTATAAGTGTATAGTACACATCTGAGATTCTGAAGGATAGGTATCGAAAAATACTTTCCTCTTTTGAAAGAATAATTACCTGCTCTGGTAAAAATTTGGACTTTTACCTAATTCTAATAGAGGATCAATAGTATAGTAATCTAGATACTGGTAGAAGTGCGGCCTGGACCCAGAGGATTTGGAGAGGAACAACCCCATGTTGCTGCAATAAATTTTTGCCACTTTCACTATTTTTTTAATTTTTTTTTTTTTTTTTTTTCTCACCTTGTATCACATAACCTATAGCCTAACCAATCGACTTACTCAGCACAAGTTATAACCCTAACGGGCCTTGAGCTCCTTGCACTGCCGGGCTCCTTGAGCCCCTAGACACTCCCTGTACTCCTTCACTTTTCCTCCACTGGCACAACCTCACTTTCCTCCACAACTAAATTATCACTCACATTCACTTCCCCTTCCCCCCCCCCCCTTTTTTTTTTTTTTTTTGTCCCCTCTCCAACTGTGCAACACTTAAACTCACGCACGCAGTACATGGATAAATTCCTTTCTAACTCCCCTAAAATCCCTTCCCCAAATATGACAGGAAGGAATAGAGATAAGAAACTTAAAAACACACTAGACCCACTTGTTGAACAAATAAATCCCGTCAATGCGGCAGCATTACCAGAAAATCTTAATATGCAGATACTAGTGACCAACATTTCGGAGGCACTTGCTCCTAAATTCGATTCACTTAAAACTGAAATTAAGCAGGACATCTCCTCTTTAACTCATGAGGTGAGGCAGTTCTCGAGCAGACTGCAAGAAGTAGAACAGAGGGTCTCGGACCTAGAAGATCAAGCTACTATACATAATACTAAAATTGAGACCTCAACTAAAAGACTACAAAAAATGCTGGATAGGGTAGAGGACCTTGAAAACCGTTCAAGACGGAATAATCTAAGAATAATTGGCCTTCCTGAAAGTAAGAAATTTGAAAATCTTGATACCTTTATAATTGATACCCTCACTAAAGCGCTGAAAATCCCTTCTACCCATCCATCAATTATAATTGAAAGAGTCCACAGAATAGGCGCTCCACGCTTAGACAGTAATAATGCCAGCAGACCTCGACCTATAATTGTAAGATTTCTTAACTATAAAGATAAAGATCTTTTACTGCAATATTTTCGCAAGAACCAACCAATTATGATAGAGGATAATAGAATTATGATCTTTCAGGACTTTTCGGCAGACACAGCATCAAAGAGAAGGGAGCTGGCTCCGATCTGCTCCAAATTCATACAACAGGGATATAGGGCAGCCCTGATATACCCCTCAAAATTGAAAGTGGTAATAAAGGGGACAACACATATTATTGAAGATGTTCAAGTAGCTGAAAATCTTTTTAAAACCCTAGACACATAAATATAGTCCATAGCGTAGCATTCTTTGAAAGTAGTATTATGGTGATGACAGGTATAAAAATGGGGAATGGGAGTCCCCTCCCTTCCCCCCCCCCCTTTTTTTTTTTTTTTTTTTCTTTTTTTCTTCTCTTCTTCTCTCTTCTCTTTCCTTCTTTTTTTCCCTCCCGGTTCTCTCCTCCCATTTATTTTTCCCAATTTTACTTATCCCGCTCCCATATTTAGAGTTATATGACGCATAAATCTAATAACTTTAAAATTGTATCCTGGAATGTTGGGGGAATCTCTTCCCCCATTAAACGTAAGGCAATTTTATCACACCTGCGGAAAGCTCAGGCAGACATCGGATTAATACAGGAAACTCACTTAAATTTAGAGGAGTCATTAAAATTAAAATCAAGCTGGGTAAAAGAAGTCTATGCGGCTCCGAGTGTTGGGAAGAAAAGGGGAGTTGCATTACTCATAGGTAAAAGAATCCAAATGGAGATTCTACACTCTGAGGCTGACTCCGGGGGGAGGTATGTCTTAGTTAAAGTGAAAATAGGTCAGGAAAAGTACACAATCTGTAATGTTTATGGCCCGAACAAAACTGACTCTGAATTTTGGGAATCATTACAAGTTAGACTCCTATCTACCGCGGAAGGCCACCTAATTTTGGGGGGGGACTTCAATATGTCCCCTCAATGTCCTATAGACAGACTTAGAAAAGACTCTAAGCTCCTGAAACAGAAGAAGGACAATCTTGATTTTAAAATAATTAAGAATATGAAACAGGTCCTTTCTTTACGAGACATCTGGAGATACCAGAATCCTGACACTCAGGATTTCACTTGCCTATCTAAGGCTCATAAAACCTTGTCGAGGATTGACTTGTTTTTAATTAGCGATCATTTGAACTCCACAATGATCAAATCTGAGATAATGCCAATTTTTTTATCGGATCACGGGCCTATATCTCTTGAATTTAATCTGGCCCAATCTAGACCCAAGACCTTGCGATTCTTCTTTCCTTGCTATCTTTTCACTGACTTGAAGTTCAAGCAGTGGCTCAGGAATAAATTCACGGAATATGCTCAATTTAATATTAACTATGTGGATCGTTCAGACATCTTCTGGGAAACTGCTAAAGCAGTACTCAGAGGGGAAATCATTGCATATTCCGCTATTCAAAATAGGAGAAGAAAAGCAAGGGAAAAGGAAGTCTATAATTCATTGATTAATTCTTATAATCTCTACTTACTGGAAAGAACTCCTCTAAATTGGGCTAGATATATCCGAGCTAAAGCCGCGAGAGATACCTTCTATCTAACTCAGGAAACATTTAGTGAGCTTAGACTGCAAGCTAAAATGCATACATTTGGTAATAAATCTGGTAAAATGTTAACCAAATTAATTAAGAATGAGAATAAAAAATCCAACATTGACAAAATACAACACAACGGGAAACTCTTAGCTAAGTCTGAAGAAATTACAAGTACATTCCAACATTACTATCAACAACTTTATACTAATTCGGAATTTGACATAGATAAAGCGACTGAATTTTATAGTAAAATCATTTTTCCTATGGCTACCCCTGAGGAGGTTGCTAGACTTAATGCTCCTATTACAACGGAAGAGATTGAAAAAATAATCACTAAACTTTCCCTAAACAAGGCAGATGGACCGGATGGATTGCCCAATGAACTCTATAAAATTTTATCATCAGAGATTGTCTCTCATTTAGCTAAATTATATAATGATATATTTATTCACCACAAACAGCCTACGCCTTCTTTCGCGTCTTCACTTACTACGCTGATCTTAAAAGAAGGGAAAGATCCTACATGCAAAGAGTCCTACAGACCAATTGCATTGCTAAACTCAGATTATAAAATCCTTTCCTCTATCTTAGCAACAAGGCTTCAGTCCATTCTATCTATAGTAATCCATCCGGACCAAGCTGGTTTTCTTAATAATCGCAATTCGTCAGCCAAGATTAGGGAATTATTGGTCACTATGGAATATATTCAGGAAAAGTCTGTGGAGGGGGAGGAAGACCCCCCGGATTTGGCCATTCTGTCAATAGACGCGGAAAAAGCTTTCGACTTAGTAACCCATAAACACTTAATCCTTTCCTTGGCAAGGTTTGGGATTAAAGGTAATTTCCCTAAATTTGTGGAGAATTTATATAATCACTCGTCCACAAGTCTGATTGTTAATAACAACATCTCTCCCCCAATTGCATTAAAAAGGGGTACTCGGCAGGGCTGTCCTCTCTCTCCCCTTCTTTTTGACTTAGCCATAGAGCCTTTAGCAATTAGGATCAGGAGCTCACTGGAGGGTATAAAAATCAGAAACCATGTAATGAAAGTCGGATTATATGCGGATGACTTACTGATATATTTGTCTAATACAGCACAAAACATTCCAAAGCTCTTGCAGATTACTGACCAATTCGGGGTATTCTCGGGGTATAAAGTAAATGCTGCAAAATCCGAACTAATTTGGCTCAGGAAAAATACGACTAGCAAGACAGATTTACCTTTCAGAGTAGTCTCAGACTCAATGAAATACTTAGGAATTAAAATACCAATTAATTTAAAAGATCTCTATAAGGTGAATATAACCCCAATGTTAGGGTATATTAAAGAAAGGCTTAGGATTTGGCAACATTTACCACTCTCAATATCTGGCAGAACAGCCTTATTTAAAATGATACTCCTCCCCAAGTTGTTATACATTTTACAAAATGTCCCACTGATCCTATTTGAGAAAGACATACGGTCAATGAATTCATCAATTGGGCAATTTATATGGCAGGGGAAAAAACCTAAGATAGCTTTTTTCAAATTAACAGCGCCAAGAGAATTGGGGGGATTGGCTTTGCCAAATTTAAGAGGTTATAATCTCTGCTTTTTAGCCCGCATATTAGCAGATTGGTTTTCTACTAAGAACTATGTTCTAAACAATGATCTTGAACTCAATGTATGTGAACCATACTCTCTAATAGCCCTGGCGCACATGGAACTCAGAGATCTCCCAACAGGTATAAAGGAGCTTAAATTTATTCTGAACCCGCTTAAAGCATGGTCCAAACTATCCAAATCTCTTTCAATATGCTCTATGGTATCAAAATACCTCCCTTTAATCAGAAACCCGAATTTTCAACCAGTTTTTAATAGATGGCACAACAATGGGTTGGATAGAGTTATTCACTTAATTAGCCAGGAAAGAAAATGTGTTAAATCTTTTGAGGAGCTGCGGTCTGAATTCAATTTGCTAAACAAAGATTTTTATGCATGTCTACAGATAAGACATTACATTGCAGACCTTACCCATAAGTTCTGATGGAACTGGACTTTGGGTAGCTTAGAAACCTGGTTAACAATAACTAAGAATTCTTCCTTGTCCATTGCTCCGTGTTATTATACACTGAGCCTTAACAGGGCCTCCCCTATGTTGGAGAAATTGGCCATGACCTGGAATAGTTTAATTCCACATAGCAATATTGATTCTGAAATCATTCAACTCTCAGTGAGCAAAGTAATAAAAACGACACTCTCTTCTAACTGGCGTGATGCTCACCTGAAACTTTTACATAGGGCATACTTCACCCCGGAAAAAGGCCTCAGAGTCCGAAATAATGAATTTAACAAATGCCCTAAATGTTCGTTCTTAGCCGCTGATTTAATTCGTATGTTTTGGCAATGCCCTAAACTGAGAAATTTATGGAGCAAGTTGGAATATTGGCTCAAGAATAAACTCAAAATTGAGCGAACAGTCCTTTCACTGTTCCAGATCATATTTTGTCTAAAACCTGAAGATGGGCAACAGCCTAATGAGAAGTTAGTTAACCTATCTATTCTAGCTACCAGGTATCTGGTATGCAAGAAATGGAAATTGAGGTCAGTACCAACTATTGCTGAAATCAGTGATCATTTAAAGAAACAATGCGTCTTAGAGCAGAAAAATACCAATATAGATAATGAACTTGATATAAAGAATTTTTTTGATAAATGGGCGCCATTCATTAAGTTTTCCCTGAGAGAGAAATCGATTATCTGATTTCCCCTTTTAAGAATTCGGAAATAATATTATTGGGTATCTGGTGATTTAAAGGTATCCTGAGAGAACCGGGACTTTTCCTCACCTCCTATCCTTCCCGTTAATTCTCCATCGTTCCTTTCCCCCTTGGAATTAAAAAGGGAAAGGAAAGTTATGATTATTTTTTTTTTTTTTTTTTTTTCTCTCTCTTTCCTTTTTCTTCTCCTAAATATAAATAAAACACTCCAACAATGAGTAAAGAGAGGATAGACAGATGATTTAGCTTTAGCCGATTAGGTATATGACTGGTAATACGCAATTTTTGGTTTTTTGATTGTTAATGGTTCTTTCTCCCTGGAAATTTTTTGTTGTTGTTTTCTTTCTGTTTGTTTTATAATATTGTGATTCTTTGTTTTCATGGAATCTGTACTCATTGCTGGCAATAAAATAAACAATATAAAAAAAAAATAAAAAAAAATTACATGCCCTATCTGAATCATGAAAGTTTATTTTTGACTAGACTGTCCCTTTAATGACATGATCAAAATCCTTATGAGTTGATTGATTACAGTCAGTTGATGTCTATGGGGCTGATTCTCTAAAGCTCTGTGGGCTGGGGAGATTCTATAAAAAAATACTCACCTGCACTTTTATTTCCCTGGTGGAATTATATAAAGCCACTTTTTACAGTGAAACAGGGTGTCTCGCTAAAGGGCGTATACTGCATTTTCTTATGGGAAGGAAAAACGTGCATTACTAAAGTGCGCAATGAAAATCGTAAATTAAAAATCATTCAAAACCAATACTTGAACAATTCACATAAAACTATGCCGGAAAGAATTGTATTGCTTAGGTGCATCAAAAATCGTAACAAAATTATTTACCTAAAATCGTATTTTATCAAAAATGTAAAAGTCCTATGTAAATTACACAGGAATAAATCATATTAACTATGCACAGTGTACACTGTAATTTAAGTTCACTGGATGTGCAAAAAACACAGAAATTTGTACTTAAAATACAAAGGGGCCGATTTATCAAGGGCTGAATGGCCTTCAGGCTCGCCGGAAATAAGTTATGAAGCAGTGGTCTGCTGCTCCATAGCTGGGCTTGCTGCCTCTGAGGCTGCGGTCTGCAATCCGCCCTATCCTATACGATCGGGTTGACACCCCCTGCTAGCGGCCAATTGGCCGCAAATCTGCAGGGGACAGCATTGCACAAGCAGTTCACCAGAACTCCTTGTGCAATGTTAAATGCTGACAGTGTATACTGTCGGCATTCAGCAATGTCTATCGGACATGATACACTACAGCATATCATGTCAGACAGACAATGATAAATCGGCACCAAAGTGTAATTGTTGTTTTTTTCGTAAAATAGGCTGAACATGGGTGTTCCATGGGCGTGTACAAAATCGTCTCTCTAATCCCAGCATACTTCTGTAAAGATTTTTCCCACTACAGATTCAACAGTTTTTCTTCGCCAGTTAGAAGGTGCCGAGCTTTTCTCAAAATACTTAATACCCTAATAGAAAAACACACGCATATGAAAAAAGAAGTGATTGTAAGATGATATACGCAGAAAGCAGCGTAATGTGATTTATATTGACTGCATGATTTCAGTTTTTAATTCCCCCCCCCATTGCTAATTTCGTTCCATTGAGCAAAGGGTCCCTTTCCATTGAGCTCAATTACTTTATAAAGGAGACATCTCGCCACACACAAGGACTGCCCCCTTTTTTTTTTTTACAATACTTCCACCATGGCAGCCCCTGTGAGGGTCAACGTGAAAAAAACACATCTGATCTGGAGAGCTTTAGAGAATCAACCCCTAAGTAAGCTTAATTTTTGTACTGACCTCATGCTGCTGCTGGCGTGTAATACCAGTACTAGTTACTACTGTAACTTTATTTACATTAAAGCTGCTAACTAGCTGCTCTTCCTTTGCTGCTCTGCAGACATCCCCATAGGAAATAACTGCTGAATGCTTTCATTAACAACTTGTGAATGACCCCATGAGTAGATATCAGACAAATCCCAAAACAAATTTGTCATGAGAAATAATCCGAAACAAGACTGTGGCATTCATATGATGCATTAGAGGTGAATAATAGACAGGGCAAGTGGTAGTAGTATTAACCCCTTGCTGCAGCCCCCTCTGCCAGAGCAGGGGTTACTATTAATTATACAGCCTTAGGTAAGACCCATCTGCTGCTATCACATGGGCTCAGCACTTTGTATATAGACGCATAATTTTTTTAATTTAAGAATAACAGGATTCAGGTTTGCTTATTATATTTTGGGAACATTAATAGGTTCAGCACGCTGCAAGGCTCACAGATAGTGATTTGAATGGGTGCTGGGTGCAGCTTGCCCTAACTGGCACAGCTAATACGCTCAGCAATTATCTGGATGATACACAGCAGGCCGGCCGGCCTAGCTTCACCTTGCAGATCTCAAGTGGAAAAGCATTGGGCACCAGCAAGACGACATCCATTAGCAATTCGTGTCATTTCCTCACCAGAAATCAGAGAGGGCAGAAGGCACTGAGCGCCAGTGATAAGATGTGAGGGCAGCTCATTAAGGCTGTCACAAATGCCCGCAGCACACGGCTCCCTGGGCCCCAGTCAGCAGATGGATGGAGGAGATATGGGGAAGTGTCATTCTGTAAGAAAACACATACAGCCTGGTCAAGTGGAATGACCACAGTGGGTTATATTCACTAACATTGTGCCATGTATACTGGGGTACTAATAGAATATACTGATGCCACCTATTTAAGGAATACAGTGGACTCAATTAACATTATGGGCCAGGTTATGTGTTATACCATAGTCATGTGCTATATATGTGTTATACAATAGTCGTGTGATATATATGTGTTATACCATAGTCGTGTGATATATATGTGTTATACCATAGTCATGTGCTATATATGTGTTATACCATAGTCGTGTGATATATATATATATATGTGTTATACTATAGTCATGTGCTATATATGTGTTATACTATAGTCATGTGCTATATATGTGTTATACCATAGTCGTGTGCTGTATATGTGTTATACCATAGTCATGTGCTATATATGTGTTATACCATAGTCGTGTGCTGTATATGTGTTATACCATAGTCATGTGCTGTATATGTGTTATACCATAGTCATGTGCTATATATGTGTTATACCATAGTCGTGTGCTGTATATGTGTTATACCATAGTCATGTGCTATATATGTGTTATACCATAGTCATGTGCTATATATGTGTTATACCATAGTCATGTGCTATATATGTGTTATACCATAGTCATGTGCTATATGTGTGTTATACCATTGTCGTGTGCTATATGTGTGTTATACTATAGTCATGTGCTATATATGTGTTATACCATAGCCGTGTGCTATATATGTGTTATACTATAGTCATGTGCTATATATGTGTTATACTATAGTCGTGTGCTATATATGTGTTATACCATAGTCATGTGCTATATATGTGTTATACCATAGTCGTGTGCTATATATGTGTTATACCATAGTCGTGTGCTATATATGTGTTATACCATAGTCGTGTGCTATATATGTGTTATACCATAGTCGTGTGCTATATATGTGTTATACCATAGTCGTGTGCTATATATGTGTTATACCATAGTCGTGTGCTATATATGTTATACCATAGTCGTGTGCTATATATGTGTTATACCATAGTCGTGTGCTATATATGTGTTATACCATAGTCGTGTGCTATATATGTGTTATACCATAGTCGTGTGCTATATATGTGTTATACTATAGTCGTGTGCTATATATGTGTTATACTATAGTCGTGTGCTATATATGTGTTATACCATAGTCGTGTGCTATATATGTGTTATACCATAGTCGTGTGCTATATATGTGTTATACCATAGTCGTGTGCTATATATGTGTTATACCATAGTCGTGTGCTATATGTGTGTTATACCATAGTCGTGTGCTATATATGTGTTATACCATAGTCGTGTGCTATATATGTGTTATACCATAGTCATGTGCTATATATGTGTTATACCATAGTCATGTGCTATATACAGTATGTTTTATACCATAGTTATGTTCTGTATATCTTTATAACCCAGTGTAACTGCCTAGTTGAGGCTCTGATAAATTCTTTTTGGTCTAGAAAACAGTTTCCAAAGAGCCGCTGTCTCACCTGTCTTTTCAGCTACAAAAAGGAATATGTACCCGGCCTGTGAGCTGGCAGTACAGGCAGACTGGCATGTTCTTGCCTGGCACAGGTCTGTCCATATCCAGACACCAGAGGCACAGAATGTAATTGGAAAAGCATATTACATTAGCTGATTTCCTAGACTGATAAAAAAGAATTGATTTCCTTTCAGAGGAAATTGAATGTAAAAAGCAGCTCAGTGTCTGTTCCCTGTGAATAATAAGATTACCGCAGTTTCTCCTCTGTAATGAAGGGTCATTGTATGTCAGGATCATTATATAGGGATCCTGCCAGGCACAATCCTCTGTCATTATTTGCCTGCTTTTCCTCTCATTTAAGACCATTAAACATGACATTTCAACAACACATAAAACGATTCAATATAGCAAGTGAAACATTATTGCAATATACATTCATAATTTATTTTGCAGCCTTTTGTTATTAAATACATTTAAAAATTGTGCTTATTAATACTTTAGGCAATTTATGTGAGTTTTTGTTTACTTTTTCCTCACTCCCTAAGCTTCTCTGGTGTCACATGCTTTTTAAAAGTTTATCAGTTTTGCATCAACAATCACGATAGGAAAATCATTATTTGCAATAGTAACTGAGTTGAATCAGTGCTAACCCTCCTTAAGGGGATACAAGAGGGCAGGCTACCCCAGTATGCACATGTGCAAACAGAGTTTGTGCTATATCTGAATATTAGTTTGTGATTGGTTACCCACGGTTCTTTTGTTCTGGGGGACGGGGAAATCAGTGAAAAGAATAACCATAAAACAATATACTCATTACACAAAATTAAAGCTGCAGTTTTTAATGCAAAGGTCTTATATATGAAGGTTTATAATCATGTAGTTTACAATTTGTCTTTAGTGTGTCTTTAAATCTGAAGACTATAGTTTTCCCTCTATCCCCAGAGAGACAAGTGCCTTGTGTGGAAATCGGAACATTTACCCTGCAACATGCTACACAGTGATTGCCTAATCAATCTGTCACTAAGTGGCCACAGCAAATACAATAAGATAAACGAGAAACTTTTCAAGAGGTGTGTCCTTAGTGTCTGACTGCAAAACGTTGCAAATTGTGCTAACAATATGGCAGTGTAAATCTGTTAAAATAAATTGTTGTGTGTGTGCAGTGTGCAGATCTTTAGCAATGATGGGGCATAAATTAAAGGTGACTTTAATGCTGCTTTATCTTAGGATATTCTAGGCTAGGGGTTCGTATGTTTATACCGGATGCCCATGTGTGATAAGTAGGTGCCTCTGTGTACTGATCTCATTGTATTTTGTCTGCAGGGAGGACGGACCCTCTCAAAATTCAGCTGCTGAAGGAAGCTCCAGATCTTATTTTAAAGACCCTCCAAAAGGCAATGGACCTTGGTGAAAAGCGCTTGCAGGTAATGTAATTTAACCTGGTAAACTCCTGACCTTACAGGTAAATGAAATGCCACAAATACCTGACCTTACCGGTGTACAAAATGCCACGTAAACCCCTGACCTTACTGGTGTACAAAATGCTACGTAAACCCCAGACCTTACTGGTGTACTAAAAATGCTACGTAAACCCCTGACCTTACTGGTGTACAAAATGCCACGTAAACCCCTGATCTTACTGGTGTACAAAATGCCACGTAAAACCCTGACCTTACTGGTGTACAAAATGCCACGTAAACCCCTGACCTTACTGGTGTACAAAATGCTACGTAAACCCCTGACCTTACTGGTGTACAAAATGCCACGTAAACCCCTGACCTTACTGGTGTACAAAATGCCACGTAAACCCCTGACCTTACTGGTGTACAAAATGCCACGTAAACCCCTGACCTTACTGGTGTACAAAATGCCACGTAAACCCCTGACCTTACTGGTGTACAAAATGCTACGTAAACCCCTGACCTTACTGGTGTACAAAATGCTACGTAACCCCAGACCTTACTGGTGTACAAAATGCCACGTAAACCCCTGACCTTACTGGTGTACAAAATGCCACGTAAACCCCAGACCTTACTGGTGTACAAAATGCTACGTAAACCCCAGACCTTACCGGTGTACAAAATGCCACGTAAACCCCATACCTTACCGGTGTACAAAATGCCACGTAAACCCCAGACCTTACTGGTGTACAAAATGCTACGTAAACCCCTGACCTTACTGGTGTACAAAATGCTACGTAAACCCCTGACCTCACTGGTGTACAAAATGCCACGTAAACCCCTGACCTTACTGGTGTACAAAATGCCACGTAAACCCCTGACCTTACTGGTGTACAAAATGCTACGTAAACCCCAGACCTTACCGGTGTACAAAATGCCACGTAAACCCCAGACCTTACCGGTGTACAAAATGCCACGTAAACCCCAGACCTTACTGGTGTACAAAATGCTACGTAAACCCCTGACCTCACTGGTGTACAAAATGCCACGTAAACCCCTGACCTTACTGGTGTACAAAATGCTACGTAAACCCCTGACCTTACTGGTGTATAAAATGCCATGTAAACCCCTGACCTTACTGGTGTACAAAATGCTACGTAAACCCCAGACCTTACTGGTGTACAAAATGCCACGTAAACCCCTGACCTTACTGGTGTACAAAATGCCACGTAAATACCTGCAAAAGTAAGGAAGGTACAATGCTGTACGTAACCAATAGGAGGCGCTAGTAAAAGATAAGCAAAAATGTGAGCAATGATACAACCCACTTGATCAAATGATATATAGTGATATGTATAAATCTGAAACCACATAAAATGCTGCTACCAAACGAATAGCGATGATAAATGCATTATAACATATATATCTTATCAGACAAATAAAAAGAACCAGCAATGTCCATATAAGTAGTGATAGGTATAGAGTCTGATAGCTATATACTTATAGCTCCAGATGGAATGCCAATGGAAGCCCCTTCTTCAAGTACACTATCTTCTACTTGATACAGGGTATGATGGCTGCACTCTTACCTCACCAAAAACAATGTGATGACTCTACAGCAAAATAATGGAACAAACAGAGGCGCCGCATGTATGTATCAAATAATGCAAGATTTTTTACGCACAGAGAGGCGATACAGGGTACTCACATGTGAGAAAGGGACTCTGTTATGCCAATAGGAACAGGCTGGATTTCAATCAGCGATCCAGCTAGCTGAACTCCGGTGTTACTGGAACTCCAGTGGTACTGGAACACAGGGTCTGCAACAAGGCAATGTGGGAGAGCCCTCTAGGTAGCATTGGCTTAAAGTTAAACATATCCAATGGATTTATTTAAAAATATTAAAACCAAAGTTAAAAACTATGGCATAGTTTCTCTCATTCAATGCTAGAGATTTCACTGTTGACAGCATGGGGTCGATTTATGAAGCAGCAGATGCTTCTTCCGATCCACTCTGCTTCAGTTCTGCCTGAAGCGGAAGTTAAGATACAGCGGTCCTACAACTGCTGCTCCTTAACTCATCCGCCACCTCTGAGGTGGCGGACAGCAATCAGCCCGATCAAATACGATCGGGTTGATTAACACCCCCTGCTAGCGGCCAATTGGCCACAAATCTGCAGGGGGCAGTATTGCACAAGTAGTTCACAAGAACTGCTGGTGCAATGATAAATGCTGACAGCGTATGCCGTTGGCATTTATCGATGTGTGGCGGACATGGTTCGCTATAGCGGATCATGTCTGTCCGCACCATGATAAATTTACCCCCATGCGTTGTTTTTAACTTTGGTTTTAATATTTTTAAATGAATCCATTGGATATGTTTAAACTCTGTGTTTATCTTTAAGCCAATGCTACCTAGAGGGCTCTCCCACATTGCCTTGTTGCAGACCCTGTGTTCCAGTACCACTGGAGTTCCAGTAACACCAGAGTTCAGCTAGCTGGATCGCTGATTGAAATCCAGCCTGTTCCTATTGGCATAACAGAGCCCCTTTCTCTCATGTGAGTACCCTGTATCGCCTCTCTGTGCATAAGAAAACTTGCATTATTGATACACATGTGGCGCCTCTTTTTGTTCCGTTATTTCACATAAATACCTGACCTTACTGGTGTACAAAATGCCACATAGACCCCTGACCTTACTGGTGTACAAAATGCCACATAGACCCCTGACCTTACTGGTGTACAAAATGCCACATAGACCCCTGACCTTACTGGTGTACAAAATGCCACATAGACCCCTGACCTTACTGGTGTACAAAATGCCACATAGACCCCTGACCTTACTGGTGTAGGAAATGCCACATAGACCCCTGACCTTACTGGTGTACAAAATGCCACATAGACCCCTAACCTTACTGGTGTACAAAATGCCACATAAATCCCTGACCTTACTGGTGTAGGAAATGCCACATAGACCCCTGACCTTACTGGTGTACAAATTGCCACATAAATAGCTGACCTTACTGGTGAACAAAATGCCACTTAAATCCCTGACCTTACTGGTGTAGGAAATGCCACATAGACCCCTGACCTTACTGGTGTACAAATTTCCACATAAATAGCTGACCTTACACCTAAACACCTGACCTTACTGGTAAAGAGTAATAACATACAGATACCTCACCTTGCTCTTGCCTGATTTACAATACAAAGTGTCACTATTGTGCCCTTACAGTACAGGCAGCTCTGTTTGGTAAATGAACCCCTCTAGTACTAGCAGCACCAGCAGGAGCAATAAGGAGACATTTTTGTGGTCTCAAACTCATTATCCTGTTGATAATTTAGTGGGAGACTAGCAACTGTATTGTGCTTTCAGTTATTGACAATATATCCTAAAAAAAGTAGTCATTTTCCGTAATAAACCATGTTTGTATAGAATATATATATATATATATATATATATATATATATATATATATATATATATATATATATATATATATATATATATATATATATATATATATATATATATATATATATATATATATATATATATATAAGATGCAGTAATGTCCTCTGTATCTGTGGCATTTGCCACCCCCATAGACATAAAGCATCTCTTTATGTGGTTGTCACACGCATTCATGATGTGATGTTGAGATCTTCCCACTCCTTGTATGAGACAAACAATACAGTCTTCAGATTCAGGCGTGCCACAGTCAAAGCCCTGGTTACTGCACCCACTGAGTGCGACCTTGGCTGACCTAGTGTGACTTAGTCTGCATCTGTCACACACTGATATTTGTTCCTCACTGATGTCACCAGCATTGTCAGGAACGTTAATAAAAGTCTAATCTGCTTGTTGCTCTGTCTTCTGCAGGCAATGGGTCTATACACTTTCCGGTGTCGTCCTGTCTGGTCATTCCAGTTACCGAGTCAGGAGGGAACAGCACTTCCGAGACCACATCTGCTTCCAGAGCCTGTCTAGGTTTATAGGACATTTCATGGTTTAAATAGGAAGAGAACTGTTTGATCTAAAAGCAAAGACTTCTTCAAGAAAGTGCATTGGATTTTGTAGTGGTCTCTATCTTCCTACTGTGATATAATTAACCCCAATTAGGGTTGATACACAAGCGTGGTATGCGTAATTATCCCAGCAACACATCTGTTTAGTATCTTTATGGGCATTTGTACTGAGAGGTTTAGGGTAAGTGACCAGAATCGCATGCCACGTTACATAGAATATGAGCTTATTAAGCGACAATTACATTATTTAAATATAACTAAAAGATAATTACAATGTTCTCCCCAGAACCCTTGTAATGATTATACTGGCCAGCAGCTAATAATGAAGCCAGAATTCAAGTAAAATTATCTAATATTATTTTTTTAAATATGTGGTTTAGCTAGAAGAAAATGTTATAATATTACAAAATATTACACTGCCCCACCCAGCTACTTCCTAATGCCACCCCGCTGGCAACATTTTCGGTGGAAAACAGTGAATTGGTTCCTTGATGAATATGCAAGTTATGCACCAGTAGCTCAGCCTCATAGAGGTGACCAAGGAACCCCTGGCATCTGGTCTTGAAACTCTAGACCAACAGCAGGTGCAATGCAAGCCCGGACATGAAGTCTGCTATACGTAGCATTCAGCATATCTACATTAACAATCTGGTACATTATTAACAGAATACAGAGAAATCCGCTATCACTTCACGTACTGTTTATGGGTTTTGCTTCACTAACTTCTTGGATGCCAATGACACTCTTGATACCAAAGTATCATCTCCTTCCCCACGATGGTACAACTGTCGGGGGTGCAGGGAAACCCTACCACACAGTGGGCATCACACAAGGCCCAGTTGTTTCCTCTTCTTCAACTAAATGATAGCATATACCATGTATAGATATAGCACTTACTGGGCTTGACAGCAAAAGATGTCCTTTATTCAAGTGACGTTTCGGGGGAATACACCCCTTCATCAGACCTTTATTTTATTTATATATATATATATATATATATATATATATATATATATATATATATATATATATATATAAGAGAAAAAACTGTGCACTCACATAAGAGACAAAATACAGATCATATTCAGTCTAATATCAGACAAAATCTATATGCAATGCAAAAGTAGACAAATGAAACTCAAGGAAAAAATCTCCAAGTGCTAAAGAAAAGTCTTACAGTTCAGTAGTGTTCATAACTATAGTAAAGTCTACTTAGGTTGCGGCTGCTTCTTGAAAATGGTCTCCGGCACCTTCTCGGAGTATGGTAAAATCTGAGGATAAGAGAAAAAGCACACAAAACAAACCTATATAGTGTAGTAGCAACAAAGTAGCGGTTTGTGTCAAGTGAATCAGGAGAGGATTATAAAGTTAAAACATCCACTTTATTGAATAAATCCATTAAACGATCCAAAGGGCACAGCAAACAGATGCAGTGCCTGTTTGCTGTGCCCTTTGGATCTTTTAATGGATTTATTCCAAGTATACCCCGGGGGGGGGGGGTACTTAGAGCTTTGGTAAGGGTACTCAGTGGCTTGATCTTTCGTTATTTTTTGCCCACTTTCGGGGCTATGCACTATTGCCTTATTCGTTTTTAAATAATAATATTCATGTGTTGCAGTTATAGGGTACTTAGGGTACAAATTTATGCCTGTAGGGGTATTTGGTACAAAAGGATTGGGAAACACTGGTGTAGTATATTTAAAATAACAGATAAGAGACAAAAAGTATAATAAGTGTCCACCCCCCAGGGTTTTTACTCACAGGATATAACCTCAACTGAAATAAGGTATGATCTGTGTGAAAGTAAATACTAGGAGTCCCGAGAGCGGTCCCGCTACATGCACAAGCCGGAAGGTGTGCATTCACTCAGGCTCTGGAATGATGGAAGGTAAATCTCTGCGTATGCAGAATAGGATTCTTACTAAATCCAGATGACAATAGGTATTAGGGAAACACTGAAACCTTTCTTGAATTCAAACGGCATCCGCTGATAGCTGAGTATGAGTATGTGCCTAGTGACCTCTGGGAACCTCTACGTGTGTACTGAGGTAAGGTGGGCGGTGCCTTATGCATTTTGTGGTATGTCACCACTTCGTCAGAGTATTATTCACGCCCACTGGAAGTCTCCATATTTATGTGTAAATTATAAGTCCAACCACTTCAAAATCACTATAGTAAAATAGTATCTTACTCAAGAGTAGAGGAAACATAGTAATAAACTAAACAAAGTCATCACTATATATCACTCTGTTATATTAAATATTCTACACTATGCAGGTTTGTTTTGTGTGCTTTTTATCTTACCCTCAGATTATATATATATATATATATATATATATATATATATATATATATATATATATATATATATATATATATATATATATATATATATATATATATATATAATGGATTTTACATGTAAATTTAATTTAGAGCATTAAAGCATCACACCATTACCACAACTGTGAGTGTACCCAGTGCCTTTATCCAACTTTATATAATTGTTTGTGTATATGTATGTGTGTGTATTTGTGTGTGTCTGTGTGTGTAACATAGTAGATGAGGTTGAAAAAAGACAGAAGTCAACCTATACAAATTCTAAAATACTTACAATAAAAGCTCCAGTTAGCTTAAATTAATCCTACTAAAAGGTGACCTATTTAACACAAGCAATTATATCCCTGAATTCTGTTTCTAGGCAGAAATGTATCTAAACCATTTTTAAATGTATCTAAGGTATTGGCATTTACTACCTCCTTAGGTAATGAGTTCCACAATTGATTGCTCTTATAGTGAAAAAACGTTTATGTTGATGGAGATAAAATCTCCTTTCCTTCAACCTTAAATTGTGACCTTTTGTCACAAACAATTTTCTTGGAATAAGCAGAGCTTCTGCCATCTCTGTATATGGGCCTTGAATATATTTATATAAAGTAATCATGCCTCTCAAGCACCTTTTTTCTAGAGAAATCAGACCCAGTTTGGCTAAACTCTCTTCATAGCTTAAATTCTCCATTCCCCTTATTAGTTTTGTGGCCCTTCTCTGAACTTTTTCATAGTCTACAATGTATTTTTTTGAGATTGGTTCCTAGAACTGCACAATCTCAAGGTGAGGTCTTACCAGGGATTTATATAGTGACAGAATTATGCTTTTCTTCCTTGTATTAATGCCTCTTTTAATACATGCTAGTATCTTATTAGCCTTACAAGCCGCTGCCCTGCATTGTGCGCCCATCATTAGCTTGTTATCTATTACTACTTCCAAATCCCTTTCCTTCTCTGTTTGGCTAAGTCTTGACCCATTTAAATAATAGGTTGCCTGCTTATTTTTTTTTTTCTTCCAAAATGTAGAACCTTGCATTTTTCAGTATTAAATCTCTTTTTCCATTTACCTGCCTATACCTCTATATTTTTTAGATCCCCTTGTAAAGCAAATCCTGCCCTGACCTAATGACCTTACAATAACTTTGTATCATCTGCAAAAATAGAGGTGTCGCTATGTATTCCTTGCTCCAAGTCATTAATAAAAATATTAAAAAGGACAGGGCCCAGTACTGATTCCTGGGGGACTCCACCGATTACCTTTGTTCAATCAGAGTATGATCCATTCGCTACTACTCGTTGCTTCCTATCTTTTATTCAGTTTTTTATCCATGAACTAACATTTTCAGCTATTCCCAGTCCCTCAATGTTGTACATGTATCTCTCATGTGGCACTGTATCAAACGCCTTTGCAAAAATCCAAGTTTGTCACATCAATTAAATCCCCTTTATCTATATTTGTACTTACTTCCTCGTAGAATCTAATTAGATTAGTTTGACATGATCTATTTCTCAAAAAACCATGCGGATTTGAACTCATAATCTTGTTTGCACGAATATACTCATCAATATAATCCCTTCAGGTATTTTACCCACTATTGATGTCAGACTAACTGGTCTATAGCTTCCTGGATCAGTCCTGCTTCCCCTTTTAAAAAGTGGCACCACATCAGCTTTATGCCAGTCCTTGGGTACTATGCCTGAGGATAATGAGTCTTGAAGAATTAATAGTAGAGGTTTGTCTATAACAGTGCTAAGTTCCCGTAAAACCTTTGGGTGTTTTCCATCTGGGCCTAGAGTTTTATTTATCTTAATATTCTCCATTTTTTTTCCTGATAACCTATAGTGATAACCCAGTTAATGGTATGGGCTGGCATGTTCTAGTTTGTTCCATAGTATCTCCCATTGGTTCCTCTCTTGTGTATACTGGAGGAGAAAAGAACTGGTTTAGTACCTCAGCCTTCTCCCTGTCACTGTTAATCATGCTACCTTTCACACATTTTAATGTACCTATATTGTCCTTCTTAGATTTTTTGCCATTTATATACTTAAAAAACCTTTTTAGAGTTTGACTTGAATCCTTTGTTGTTTAAAAAGAAAGATAATCTCTTTATTACCCAATCCCCAGTTTTACATAACCAACACTGTTATAGAAATACACTTTTTACCTCTGTGATTACCTTGTATCTAAGCCTCTGCAAACTGCCCCCTTATTTCAGTTCTTTTGACAGACATGCATTTTAGCCAATCAGTGCTGGCTCCAGGGTAACTTCACATGCATGAGCTCAATGTTATCTATATGAAACACATGAACTTATGCCCTCTAGTGGTCAAAATGCATTTAGATTAGAGAGTCTTCAATGTCTAAGAAATTAGCATATGAACCTCCTAGGTTTAGCTTTCTACTAAGAATACGAAGAGAACAAAGCAAAGTTAGTGATAAAAGTAAATTGGAAAGTTGTTTAAAATTGCATTCCCTATTTAAATCATCATGAAAGTTTTTTTGGACTTGACTGTCCCTTTATTCTTTCATTTTCAATTGTGGCTAATGGGATTGCTTTTTTGAATGCTTTGTTACATTTCTTAAATATATGCACCTTTTTTTTTTTAATTGCGCTTAACACATTTTTGCTTAGCCACATTGGCTTTGATTTATTTTTACTTTTATAACCGGAGTTATGTGTATTTACTCCTGTTCAATAATCTGTGCAAGTGTCTGACAAAAACACATTATAATGCTAATTTAACGTGCGCCCATAAACGGGCAAATTACTAATGGCTGGTTAATGCTACTGCAAGCTTGTGGTAACTCTTTGTGCTCAGTGAAATTAACCAGAGGGGAGACCACTCGTTAATTAAAAAAATGTCCACAATTTGCCGCACCCCCCCCCCCCCAAATAAAGAGTATAGTTCCTTTTTACAAATAAAATATATGAGCATTTATTTTATTTTTAAATATAACTGCACAAAGCAGTTATAAGGGGTTAAAGTGAGGGGATGTGGGTTGTTTCAAAGCGCACTCATAAACGCAAAGCTTCCCTGAAATGCTAATACAAGCTCGTGTTCGCATTGCACTCAACTTGTAATACCAGCAAACCTCACGTCTCATTACGTGTATGTGTACCGCGTCTCCCTTCTCATTACTGTATGTGTCCTGCACCTCACGTCTCATTACTGTATGTGTACCGTCTCATTACTGTATGTGTACCGCACCTCACTTCTCATTACGTGTATGTGTACCGCACCTCACTTCTCATTACGTGTATGTGTACCGCACCTCACTTCTCATTACTGTATGTGTACTGCACCTTTACATCTCATTACGTGTAATTGTACCGCACCTCACTTCTCATTACTGTATGTGTACTGCACCTCACTTCTCATTACTGTATGTGTACCGCAGCTCACTTCTCATTACTGTATGTGTACAGCACCTCACATCTCATTACTGTATGTGTACCGCACCTCACTTCTCATTACTGTATGTGTACTGCACCTTTACATCTCATTACGTGTAATTGTACCGCACCTCACTTCTCATTACTGTATGTGTACTGCACCTCACTTCTCATTACTGTATGTGTACTGCACCTCACTTCTCATTACTGTATGTGTACTGCACCTCACTTCTCATTACGTGTAATTGTACCGGACCTCACTTCTCATTACTGTATGTGTACTGCACCTCACTTCTCATTACGTGTAATTGTACCGCACCTCACTTCTCATTACTGTATGTGTACTGCACCTCACTTCTCATTACTGTATGTGTACTGCACCTCACTTCTCATTACTGTATGTGTACCGCACCTCACTTTTCATTACGTGTATGTGTACCGCACCTCAAGTCTCATTACTGTATGTGTACTGCACCTCACATCTCATTACTGTATGTGTCCCGCACCTCACTTCTCATTACGTGTATGTGTACCGCACCTCACTTCTCATTACTGTATGTGTCCCGCACCTCACGTCTCATTACTGTATGTGTCCCGCACCTCACGTCTCATTACATGTATGTGTACCGCACCTCACTTCTCATTACTGTATGTGTACCGCACCTCACTTCTCATTACGTGTATGAGTACCGCACCTCACTTCTCATTACTGTATGTGTACCGCACCTCACTTCTCATTACTGTATGTGTACCGCACCTCACTTCTCATTACTGTATGTGTACCGCACCTCACATCTCATCACGTGTAATTGTACCGCACCTCACTTCTCATTACATGCATGTGTACCGCACCTCAAGTCTCCTTACTGTATGTGTACCGCACCTCACTTCTCATTACTGTATGTGTACTGCACCTCACTTCCAATTACGTGTAATTGTACCGCATTTCGCGTCTCATGTGTAATTGTGCGGCATCTCACATCTCATTATGTGTATGTGTGCCGCACCTCATGTATTTGTACCGCGTCTCATGTAGATGTGAGTAGCACATACTGAAAATAAACACTGAGATATTGATATAAAATATTTCATTATGTGCAGTTAAACAACTTTGCAATATACCTTTATTATTTGTCATTGCTTCTTTCACATCATTTAATTTTGAGAGCTGACACAACACATGATCACCTGACACTTTCTGTCCCCTCTTGGCTTCAGCAGAGATTATCAAATAATGACTTCATAACAGAAGTATTTTGTTTTCATAATGATGGTGGCTGTGTCTGTCTCAGTATCAGTAGCCTGGTTGGCTCCTCTAAATAAGGCAAGTGGTGAGGGCAGTTTCACTATTGTAAAACATTTGCAGAAAACAAGATGTTAATGAAGTAAAACCATTTTTTAGCTTATCCAGAGTTTGGGGTAGGTTTGCCTCCTGTCCAAGAATGACCCGGACCGTTTGAGTTTCCATTTGTGTGGTAAACAGCCAAGAAAGGTGACATTGTGCATTTGCAACATACTGTACAAGCCTACAGTTATTTCTCTCTTGCGTTTGTGTCTTTGTATGGGAGTGAGTTTGTCAGTGTATTTGTGTGTTACAGTGTGTGTCTTTGTTTTAGTGTCTTCCTGTGTGTGGGAAAGAGCGATTGTATGAGTAGAGAGTGTGTGTGAGAGAGAATGTGTGTGTTAGTGTGTGAGAGTGTTTGTCTTTGTGTTTGTCGGTGTCTTCCTGTGTGTGTGAGTTTCTTTGTAAAAGAGTGAGTGTATTTGTGAGTGTGTGTGAGAGTGTATGTGAGAGAGGGAATTTGTGTGTGAATGTGTGTGTGTGTCTTTGTGTTTGTCAGTGCCTTCCTGTGTGTGTGTTTGTGTGAGAAAGAATGTGTGGGAGAGCTTTGTGTGTGTGTGTGTGAGAATGAATGTGTGTTTGTGTGTGAGAGAGAGAATGTGTGTGAGAATGTGTGTGAAAGAGAAACGAAAAAGAAAGAATGTGTGTATGGGTGTGAGTGAAAGAGAATGTGTGTGTGAGAGAGAGAATGAATGTGTGTGTGAGAGAGAAGTGTGTGTGTGTGTGTGAGAGAGAGAAAGAATGCGTGTGTGAGAGAGAAATGTGTGTGTGTGAGAGAGAAATGTGTGTGTGTGAGAGAGAAATGTGTGAGAGAGAAAGAATGTGTGTGAGAGAGAAAGAATGTGTGTGAGAGAAGAAAGAATGTGTGTGAGAGAAGAAAGAATGTGTGTAAGAGAAGAAAGAATGTGTGTGAGAGAAGAAAGAATGTGTGTGAGAGAAGAAAGAATGTGTGTGTGAGAGAGAATGTGTGTCACAATTAGCAGCTAGAACATACAAGGACTCACTTCCTCCACCTTTGGAGACAAAATCAGAGATCCTAATTTTCAACAAAATATAAGAAACCATCACCTAGATTACGAGTTCTGCGTTAGGAGGGGTGCGGTGCTAACGAGCTGTTTTCCCTCACAGCTCACTTACAGACAGCGCTGGTATTAGGGGTTTTTACAAGCCCGGCGTTAACCGCAAAAAAGTGAGCGAAGAGCAAAATTTAGCTCCACATCTCACCTCAATACCAGCACTGCTTACGTTAGCGGTGAGCAGGTAAAACGTGCTCGTGCACGATTTCCCCATAGGGATCAATGGGGGAGAGCCAGCTGCAAAAAAGCAGCGTTCAGCTCCTAACGCAGCCCCATTGATACCTATGGGGAAATACTTTTTATGTCTACACCTAACACCCTAACATGAAGCCAGAATCTAAACACCCCTAATATTACACTTATTAACCCCTAATCTGCCGCCCCCGACATCACCGACACCTACATTATATTATTAACCCCTAATCTGCCACTCCGGACACCGCCGCCACCTACATTATACTTATGAACCCCTAATCTGCTGCCCCCAACATCGCCGAACCCTACATTATATTTATAAACCCCTAATCTGCCACCCCCAATGTCACCGCAACCTAACTACATTTATTAACCCCTAATCTGCCGCCCACAACATCACCACCACTATATTAAATGTATTAACCCCTAAACCTATGTCTAACCCTAACCTTATCACCCCCTAAATTAAATATAATTAAATCTAAATAAAATTACTACAGTTACCTAAATTATTCCTATTTAAAACTAAATACTTACCTATAAAATAAACCCTAAAATAGCCACAATATTACTAATAGTTACATTGTAGCTATCTTACACCTAGATTTAGAGTTCTGCGTTAGCCGTCAAAAGCAGCGTTAATACTGCAGATCCCCTTACGCCAATTGCGTATCCTATCTTTTCAATGGGATCTTCGTAACGCTGGTATTTAGAGTCTTGGCTGAAGTGAGCGGTAGACCCTCTACCGACAAGACTCCTAACGCCAAAAAAAGTCAGTAGTTAAGAGCTTTCTGGGCTAACGCCGGTTTATAAAGCTCTTAACTACTGTGCTATAAAGTACACTAACACCCATAAACTACCTATGTACCCCTAAACCGAGGTCCCCCCACATCGCCGCCACTATAATAATAAATATTTTTAACCCCTAATCTGCCGACCGCACATCGCCGCCACCTACATTATCCCTATGAACCCCTAATCTTCTGCCCCCAACATCGCCGACACCTACATAATATTTATTAACCCCTAATCTGCCCCCCCAATGTCGCCACCACCTAACCTAACTACAAGTATTAACCCCTAATCTGCCGACCAGACCTCGCCGCCACTATAAAAGTTATTAACCCCTAAACCGCCGCACTCCTGCCTCGCAAACCCTATAATAAATAGTATTAACCCCTAATCTGCCCCCCCCCAACGTCGCCGCCACCTAACTACAAGTATTAAACCCTATTCTGCCGACCGGACCTCGCCGCTACTCTAATAAATGTATTAACCCCTAAAGCTAAGTCTAACCCTAACACCCCCCTAAATTAAATATAATTTTAATCTCACAAAATAAATTAAATCTTATTAACTAAAGTATTCCTATTTAAAACTAAATACCTGTAAAATAAACCCTAATATAGCTACAATATAACGAATAATTATATTGTAGCTATTTTAGGATTTATATTTATTTTACAGGCAACTTTGTATTTATTTTAACTAGGTACAATAGCTATTAAATAGTTATTTACTATTTAATA
This sequence comes from Bombina bombina, assembly GCF_027579735.1. NCBI lineage: Eukaryota > Metazoa > Chordata > Amphibia > Anura > Bombinatoridae > Bombina > Bombina bombina. Next base: position 192,391,636 of record NC_069505.1, on the reverse strand, counting down.
GCTACCTAGTTAAAATAATTACAAAATTACCTGTAAAATAAATCCTAACCTAAGTTACAATTAAACCTAACACTACACTATCAATAAATTAATTAAATAAATTACCTACAATTACATACACAATTAAATAAACTCAACTAAATTACAAAAAACAAACACTAAATTACAAAAAATAAAAAAAGATGATTACAATTACAAGAATATTACACTAATTACACCTACTCTAAGTCCCCTAATAAAATAAAAAAGCCCCCCAAAATAATAAAGGTCCCTACCCTATTCTAAATTAAAAAGTAACCAGCTCTTTTACAAGCCCTTAAAAGGGCTTTTTGCGGGGCATGCCCCAAAGTTATCAGTTCTTTTGCCTGTAAAAAAAAATACAACCCCCCAACATTAAAACCCACCACCCACATACCCCTACTCTAACCCAAACCCCCCTTAAATAAACCTAACACTACCCCCCTGAAGATCTCCCTACCTTGAGTCGTCTTCACCCAGCCGGGCCGAAGTCTTCATCTGATGGGGCAGAAGAGGACATCCAGACCGGCAGAAGTCTTCATCCTATCCGGGCAGAAGAGGACATCCGGACCGGCAGACATCTTCATCCAAGCGGCATCTTCTATCTTCATCCATCCGACGAGGAGCGGCTCCATCTTCAAGACCTCCGGCGCGGAACATCCTTCTTCCCCGACGAATGAAGATTCCTTTAAGTGATGTCATCCAAGATGGCGTCCCTCGAATTCCGATTGGCTGATAGGATTCTATCAGCCAATCGGAATTAAGGTAGGAAAAAATCTGATTGGCTGATAGAATCCTATCAGCCAATCAGAATTCGAGGGACGCCATCTTGGATGACATCACTTAAAGGAACCTTCATTCGTCGGGGAAGAAGGATGTTCCGCGCCGGAGGTCTTGAAAAAGGAGCCGCTCCTCGTCGGATGGATGAAGATAGAAGATGCCGCTTGGATGAAGATGTCTGCCGGTCCGGATGTCCTCTTTTGCCCAGATAGGATGAAGACTTCTGCCGGTCTGGATGTCCTCTTCGGCCCCATCGGATGAAGACTTCGGCCCGGCTGGGTGAAGACGACTCAAGGTAGGGAGATCTTCAGAGGGGTAGTGTTAGGTTTATTTAAGGGGGGTTTGGGTTAGAGTAGGGGTATGTGGGTGGTAGGTTTTAATGTTGGGGGGGGTTGTATTTTTTTTTACAGGCAAAAGAGCTGATTACTTTGGGGCATGCCCCGCAAAAAGCCCTTTGAAGGGCTGGTAAAAGAGCTGGTTACTTTTTAATTTAGAAAAGGGTAGGGACCTTTATTATTTTGGGGGGCTTTTTTATTTTATTAGGGGGCTTAGAGTAGGTGTAATTAGCCTGATATTCTTGTAATCATCTTTTTTTATTTTTTGTAATTTAGTGGGGGTTTTTTTTGTAGTTTAGTTTATTTAATTGTATGTAATTGTAGGTAATTTATTTAATGATAGTGTAGTGTTAGGTTTAATTGTAACTTAGGTTAGGATTTATTTTACAGGTAATTTTGTAATTATTTTAACTAGGTAGCTATTAAATAGTAAATAACTATTTAATAGCTATTGTACCTAGTTAAAATAAATACAAAGTTGCCTGTAAATAAATATAAATCCTAAAATAGCTACAATATAATTAATCGTTATATTGTAGCTATATTAGGGTTTATTTTACAGGTAAGTATTTAGTTTTATATAGGAATACTTTAGTTAATAAGATTTAATTTATTTAGTTAGATTAAAATTCTATTTAATTTATGGGGGTGTTATGGTTAGACTTAGCTTTAGGGGTTAATACATTTATTAGAGTAGCGGCGAGGCCCGGTCAGCAGATTAGGGGTTAATACTTGGTTAGGTGGCGGCGACGTTGGGGGGGGGGGCAGATTAGGGGTTAATACTATTTATTATAGGGTTTGCGAGGCGGGAGTGCGGCGGTTTAGGGGTTAATAACTTTATTAGGGTAGCGGCGAGGTCCGGTCGGCAGATTAGGGGTTAATAAGTGTAGGTAAAATAGCGGCGACGTTGGGGGGGGGCAGATTAGGGGTTAATAAATATAGGGGTCGGCGATGTTGAGGGCAGCAGATTAGGGGTTCATAGGGATAATGTAGGTTGCGGCGGTGTCCGGAGCGGCAGATTAGGGGTTAATAGTATAATGCAGGTGTCAGCGATAGTGGGGGCGGCAGATTAGGGGTTAATAAGTGTAAGGTTAGGGGTGTTTAGACTCGGGGTTCATGTTAGGGTGATAGGTGCAGACTTAGAAAGTGTTTCCCCATAGGAAACAATGGGGCTGCGTTGGGAGCTTAAAGGGACAGTCTAGTATAAATTAAACTTTCATTATTCAGATAGGACTTTTAATTTTAATCAACTTTCCAATTTACTTTTATCATCAAATTTGCTTTTTTCTCTTGGTATTCTTAGTTTAAACTAAACATAGGTAGGCTCATATGCTAATTTCTAAGCCTTTGAGGGCTTCCTCTTATCACATGCTTTTTAAATCTCTTTTCAACACAAAGAGACAGAAAGTACACGTGGGCTATATAGATAACACTGTGTTCAGGCACAGAAAGTTATTTAAGATCAATACAATGCTAAATTTAAGACAATAGATAATAAACAGTCACAGTCATGTGATCAGGGGGCTGGAAGAAGGTTCCTAGATACAAGGTAATCACAGAGGTAAAAAGTATATTAATATAACTGTGTTGGTTATGCAAAACTGGGGAATGGGTAATAAAGGGATTATCTATCTTTTAAAACAATAACAATTCTATGGTAGACTGTCCCTTTAACGCTGCTTTTTTGCAGGTGTTAGGTATTTTTTCATCCCAAACTGCCCCATTGTTTACTATGGGGGAATCGCGCACAAGCACGTTTTGCCAGCTTACCGCTACCGTAAGCAATGCTGGTATTGAGGGTTGAAGTGGCGGTAAATTAGGCTCAACGCACCCTTTTTGGAGCCTAACGCAGCCCTTCAGACAACTCTAAATACCAGCGTTGTCTTAAGGGTGCGTTGGGAAAAAAAAGCTGCGTTAGCTACGCGGGTCTTTACCGACAAAACTCTAAATCTAGCGGTTAGGGTTTATTTTTATTTTACAGGCAACTTTGTATTTATTTTAACTAGGTACAATAGTTATTAAATAGTTATTAACTATTTAATAACTACCTAGTTAAAATAAAGACAAATTTACCTGTAAAATAAAACCTAACCTAAGTTACACTAACACCACACTATAATTAAATAAATTCCCTAAACTAAATATAATTAATTACAATTTAAAAAAAATTATCTAAAGTAAGAAAAAAAACAAACACTAAATTACAGAAAATAATAAAATAATTACAAGAATTTTAAACTAATTACACCTCCTCTAATCCCCCTAACAAAATAAAAAAGCCCCCCAAAATAAAAAAAGCCCTACCCTACACTAAATTACAAATAGCCCTTAAAGGGACATTAAACCCAATTTTTTTCTTTCATGATTCAGATAGAGAATACCATTTTAAACAACTTTCTTATTTACTTCCATCATCTAATTTGCTTCATTCTCTTGATATTCTTTCCTGAAAAGCATATCTAGATAGGCTCAGTAGCTTCTGATTGGTGGCTTCACATATTTCCCTTATGTGATTGACTCACCCATGTGCATTGTTATTTCTGTAACAAAGGATATCTAAAGAATGAAGCAAATTAGATTATAGAAGTAAATTTGAATGTTGCTTACAATTGTATGCTCATTCTGAATCATGAAAGAAATTTTTTGGGCTTAATGTCCCTTTAAAAGGGCCTTTTGCGGGGCATTGCCCCAAAGTAATTGGCTCTTTTACCTGTAAAAAAAAAAGTACAAATAACCCCCCCCCAACATTAAAACCCACCACCCACACAACCAACTCTACTCTAAAACCCACCCAATACCCCCTGAAAAAAACCTAACACTAACCCCTTGAAGATCACCCTACCGTGAGATGTCTTCACCCAACCGGGCAGAAGTGGTCCTCCAGACAGGCAGAAGTCTTCATCCAAGCCGGGCAGAAGAGGTCCTCCAGACGGACAGAAGTCTTCATCCAAGCCAGGCAGAAGAGGTCCTCCAGACGGGCATCGGCCGTCATTTGAAGAGGATGGTCCGCGTCAGATGTCTTGAAGATGGATCGGCTCCGCGCCGGATGGATGAAGATAGAAGATGCCGTCTGGAGAGGACCTCTTCTGCCCGGCTTGGATGAAGACTTCTGCCCATCTGGAGGACCACTTCTGCCCGGTTGGGTGAAGACTTCTCACGGTAGGGTGATCTTCAAGGGGTTAGTGTTAGGTTTTTTAAGTGGGGGTTGGGTGGGTTTTAGAGTAGGGTTGGTTGTGTGGGTGGTGGGTTTTTAATGTTGGGGGGGTATTTGTACTTTTTTTTTTTACAGGTAAAAGAGCTGATTACTGCAATGCCCCACAAAGGCCCTTTTAAGGGTTATTTGTAATTTAGTGTAGGGTAGGGCTTTTTTTTTATTTTGTTAGGGGGATTAGAGTATGTGTAATTAGTTTAAAATTCTTGTAATTTTATTGTTTTCTGTAATTTAGTGGGGGGGGTTTTCGTACTTTAGATAATTTTTTTAAATTGTAATTAATTGTATTTAGTTTAGGGAATTTATTTAATTATAGTGTAGTGTTAGGTGTAATTGTAACATAGGTTAGGTTTTATTTTACAGGTAAATTTGTCTTTATTTTAACTAGGTAGTTTATTAAATAGTTAATAACTATTTAATAACTAGTGTACCTAGTTAAAATAAATACAAACTTGCCTGTAAAATAAAAATAAACCCTAAGCTAGCTACAATGTAACTATTAGTTATATTGTAGCTGGCTTAGGGTTTATTTTATAGGTAAGTATTTAGTTTTAAATAGGAATAATTTAGTGAATTGTATTAATTTTTATTTAGATTTATTTAAATTATATTTAAGTTAGGGGGTGTTAGGTTTAGGGTCAGACTTGGGTTTAGGGGTTAATACATTTAATATAGTGGCGGCGACGTTGGGGGCGGCAGATTAGGGGTTAATAAATATAGGTAGGTGTCAGCGATGTTAGGGCCGGCAGATTAGGGGTTAATATTATTTAACTAGTGTTTGTGATGCAGGAGTGCGGCGGTTAAGGGGTTAATATGTTTATTATAGTGGCGGTGATGTCAGGTTTGGCAGATTAGGGGTTCAAAATTTTATTTTAGTGTTTGCGATGTGGGGGGGGCCTCGGTTTTGGGGTTAATAGGTAGTTTATGGGTGTTAGTGTACTTTTTAGCACTTTAGTTAAGAATTTTATGCTACGGCGTTGTAGTGTAAAACTCTTAACTACTGACTTTAAAATGCGGTACCAGGCTTGACAGGAGAGGGTCTACCGCTCGTATTACCGGTGCTATGCAAGTCCCATTGAAAAAAGAGGATATGCAATTGACGTAAGTGGATTTGCGGTAATTCCGAGTCTGGCCAAAAAAGTGAACGGTACACCTGTACCTGCAAGACTCGTAATACCAGCGGGCGTTAAAAAGCAGCGTTGGGACGGCCAACGCTGCTTTTTAACCCTAACATAAAACTCGTAATCTAGGTGCATGATATTATCTTGTTACAGGAGACATGGCAAGATAGAAGCACAGCATCATCTTGCCCTATGGACTGTAAAGAGTTAATAATTCCTGCAACAACAAAACTCTCAGGGGGGGTTATTAGTGTGGTACAAAGAGTCTCAAAACATTTATCACCCCAGTGAAGAGAGGTGCAACACATCTGTGGATACAAATATCAAAGAACCTTGTACAGACATCTCACAATTTCTACCTCTGTGCCATATACATTCAACCACGGGAATCACTATATTATGACCCAGAATACTTCAACACACTGCAGGGGGAGATCTCAAACTTTCAAACAAAAGGACAAATTATGCTAATAGGAGACATGAATGCTCGCACAAGCAATGCAAGGGACTGTACCCCCAGCCAAGGAAATAAACATATATTTGGAAAGAGTATGAATTTTGACACCCTGATGGACACTCAGAGAAACAGCTATGATAAAATAATAAACACACATGGGAAAAAACTCCTTGATGTTTGTAAAAGATTAGGTCTGTACATTGTAAATGGAAGGGTAACTGGAGACAGGCTGGGAAGTTTTACATTTAACTCATCAAGTGGTAAAAGTGTCATTGCCACTTTCTGGAAAGCCAGGAAACATCGGTACAGAATGCCCACTAATTTACCTGTGGTCCCAACAAAGTAAGGGAATCTTTATGAACAGCTTGGAAACTGAGGAGATAACTAATCAAATTAATGCTTTCATTATTAGAAGCTACAGTTATACTCCATATGACACAAATAAAGCAGCAAATGATTTAACAACTATTCTCCATAGAGCAGCAAACAAATACCTTAAACTGTCAGACAAAAGACAAAGAAAAAATAACAATAAAAATGACTGGTTTGATAAAGAATGTGCAGCCTTAAGACTTGAGGTGAGAAAATGATCAAACCTTAAACACAGAGAACCACTGCGAGAGGATCTGAGGTGCACATATAACCGTAAACTAAAAGAGTACAAATCCACCCTCAAACACAAGAAAATAAACCACCTAAATAAAACACTTTCCCAAATTCAAGAATCAACAGGTAATAATTCCTTTTGGAGCTTGTGGAAAAATTCACATCAAAAGCCATTGGGCATATTCCAATCCAAGATGGTGACATATGGACAGATTATTTTCAAACATTATACAAAGATCTAGAACCTAATAAGCTCAGTATGTCACAAAAAGAAACTCGTGAAAAACTGTTAAATTTAGAAAATGTAATAAAGAACTATCAAACTCCTCTAGACTTCCCCTTCACACTACAGGAAGTTGCAGAAAGCATAAGGTCATTAAAACCAAGAAAAGCTTATGGACCATATACTAAACGAGATGCTGATTCTCAGCAGCCCACAGCTCCAAGAGGCTCTCAAAAAACTTACATCTTACAATCAGGGCACTTCCCAGAAACATGGACAGAAGGTCTGGTTACCCCAATCCACAAACATGGGAATCTAACTGACCCAAATAACTACAGGGGAGTCTGTGTAAACAGCAATGTGAGCAAACTTTTCTGCACAATCCTGAACCAGATAATATTAAAATTTCTAATAGACAGCAGAACCCTGCAGATGAGTCAGATAGGTTTCCTCCCTAAACAAAGAACCACAGACCACATCTTCACATTACAAGCTATCACTAACAAGTATGTGAAAAGCTCACCATCAGGGAAGGTGTTTGCATGTTTTGTGGACTTCAAAAAAGCATTTGACTCAATCTGGCACCCTGGCCTATACATGAAACTGCTGCAAAGTGGAATTGGTGGGAAGACAATATGACATAATAAAGACCATGGCATCTACTTATCAAGCCGTCAACCGCAAATACGCTGGAATTCCGCAGCGTATTTGTGGCGAGCCTGATTCCCCTTAGTTATCAAACCCTACAGACCGGCAAAAGTAGAATTTTGTGACGTAACATACGATCCGCCGAACTCAGTCCGACACAGATCGATGCTTACGTGACTACAGATGTTCCGAACGCAAGTTCGGCACAATCTGACTACTTTTGGGATCATACAGTTGGTGTTTTACAGGTTCCTCAAGTTGGCACCAGTTCATTGGGAAGGGAGCTAGTCATGGTTGGGACAGAGTGTGAAGTTCTGACTCAGACAGACAGACGGTGACGGCTGTGGCAGGTGAGACCATGGCTTCATCACAGTTACAAGGGTCTTTATGTGGTTTGACTGGTGGGGCTGTTGGTGATGATAGGGTTTTAATGCAGTTGTTTGAGGGCCTGAGAGCGTTATTGTGTTCAGTTGAGGCTTCTGTTGTCTCCACGGTGCCTCAGCCACGAAGGCTTGGGTTCCTCCTGGGGTTGGGGTCCCTCTGGTAGTTCCGGTCAGTTCAACTGGAGGTGCTCAGCTAGCTGTTCCTGTTGGCGCTCTCCCTTCCGTAATTGCTTCGGTACCTGCAGTTTTGCAAGGCACTCTTGTTGAGTCCCCAGAGCTCCGTGTGGCCAATATGGCCAAGTCCCGGTCTTGCTGTTGTACCATTGGTCCTTTGGGTCTACACTTGACCAAGGAACTTAGGGATAAGATCTGTTCCAGGAAGTATATTGAATTGTTTTCCTTGCTTCCTTTGGAACAGTCGTTTGAGATACCTGATGATTCCAAGAAGGACAGTTCTAAGAAAGAGGATGAGGAGAGGAAGAAGCGTTATCAGAAACTGCCTAAAACCTTTACCAATTGGTTCCAGGCATTTGTAATTTACGCTAGTGTCATGGCTGAAAAGTTTCCGGATCAGGGGGCTTCTATGTTCTGCTATTTAGATTAAATTGCTGCAGCTCAGCGTATGTATGGGGGTATGGCGTGGTGGACATACGATGAGCATTTTCGTAAATGGCTTGCGGTCAAGCCTACTATGAGATGGGATGACCAGGACATGGGTCTCTGGCTCAAAGTTATGACAACGCTGAGGGCGGCGCAGTCCTTTTGGTCCATGGCCAGCAGTCCGGCCGTATCTGCTTCCCAGTCAACGGGCAGGAAGGGTTTCTGCTTTGTGTATAATGAGGGGCAGTGTAATGGGGGGGTCTTCCTGTAATTTCCGGCACCAGTGTTCGGGGTGTGGGGAACTCATGCTTTCACAAAATGCTTCAGGAAAGGAAAAGTCGGGGGTTAGGCTGGATCCCCCTAAGGAAGGGGGTGTCCCCAATCAAGTTAGTAAGGATGGAGCCCTGGTTAGGTCATTACGCAAGTAGCTGGGGTTGTTGGGAGAAGGTGGCCAGGTTACTGCACGGCTTTACCTTCAGTTTTATTATCCCCTCAGTCGGGGGTTCTGATAATTTTGCTGGAAATTTGAAGTCTGCTAGGGAGTGGCCTCAGGTGGTGAGGGACCTTTTTGATTCCTTGCCTTTCCCGGACATTCGGATATCTCTGTTGGGCGTGGTCCCAAAAAGGAACCCGGGAAGTTTCGGTTGATCCATCATCTGTACTTCCCAATGGGTAGTTTGGTCTACGATGGTATTCCACCTGAACTAGTGTCTGTGAAGTACATGTCTTTTGATTCGGCGGTTAACCTGGTGAGAACGGCGGGTAAATGCGCCCTAATGGCATAAGTCGACATTGAGTCAGCTTTTCGTTTGCTTCCGGTGCACCCAGTCTCTCACAAGTTGCTTGGCTGTTGTTTTGAGGGAAAAGTGTTTGTTGACCTGTGCCTTCCCATGGGGTGCTCTATCTTGTGCTCACTCTTTGAAAGTTTTAGCACATTTTTGGAGTGGGTGGTCAAAGAACAGTCTGGGTTTTCTTCGGTTGTACACTACTTGGATGATTTTTTATTTGTGGGCCCAGCGGACAATGCTGTTTGTGAGGTGTTGCAAGATACTTTTTACCGTGTGGCTGAGGACTTTGGTGTGCCTCTATCATTTGAGAAATCTAAGGGCCCGGTAACAGTTCTAAGTTTCTTGGGGATTACTATCGACTCTGTGTTGATGGAATGTAGGCTGTCTGTCAATAAGGTACAGGATTTGGTTGAAGTTCTTTTTGCGTTTCCTTTCGTCCCCTCTAAAGTTAAGCTAGTTGACATGCAGTCCTTGATTGGCAAATTGAATTTTGCGTGTCGAATCATTCCGGTTGGTAGGGTCTTTTTTCGCAGGCTATCGTTAGCTACGGCTGGTGTTCGGCAGCTCTCAGTCCTGTTATACACTGATAACATGGGTGTTGTGCCTGCGATCAATGGTTTGACCTCATCTTCTCCTCCTGTGATTCGTCTGTTGAGGGTGTTCATTTTGAAGTGTATGAGATTGAATGTGTGGGTGAAAGCAAAACACATACCTGGGGTCAACAATTTTGGGTGAAGATTTTGAAGATTCCCTGGGCGTTGGAGCATGGAGATCGAGGAGCTGCTCTTGAAGTTCCATTCCATGGCTGATGAGAGGGGTCCTGCCTGGATCCGGGATCGCATGTCCAATCTTCTAGGAACTGAGGAGGCTGTCGCTGAGGAGGAAACTGCAGCTCCTAGAACACGTCCCGCGCGGTGGTCACGGCCTTCTGTTCGGCTCAGCTGAGCAGAGACCTCACGGGATGTGGCGCAGAAGAAGTCCTAGCAGGGACACTAGGAGGCCGTTTAAGAGTCGGGAGTGGCGTCGGATGTGCCTGCACCTGGGGCCTTGGGCGTTACCCGGCGGTCAGTGACGGTGGAAGCGGATGTTGAGGCCCACGCAGATCGATCGTTGTTGGCATGTGAGATGTTACAGGAGCTGAGACACGGCCCGGAGGGACCTGAATTGGGGAGCACATTGTTGTTGGGGGCTGATACCACGGGGAATGTGCAATCTACTGAAGCAGTAAATATTTCGGGGGGTGATTGTGTTGAGGGTGGACAAGGGGCACAGGGTGATGAAGGGGGTATTTCTGGTGGGGATTTCATGGTTATTGATTCTTGGCCAATTGGAGGGGAGTTAAGGGGGGTCAGCCCACCATTATTTACCGATCTCTATGTTCCTGGGCCAATTGTTGATACTGGAGAAGAGCCTCGTGTTAGAGGTCATTTCAGGGGGAAGGGCTCTGGGAGAGTACTTCATAAAGGGCAGCCTGTGCGGTCCTCTAGGCCTGTTAGAAGGTGTGGTGGGGGAGGGGTTCACGTGGTATGAGGGCCCCTAATGTATATTTAGACCCAGTCCTTATTGACTCTTTCCCAAACACCTCAGAGGGTGAGGAGGCGATCCCTCCTCCGGTTCTTATAGGGTGATAGGCACAGGATCAGTTTACATTTAAGGGGTCTGGGCAGTCTTCACGGAGGGGGGCTTTGTTTGGGTCTGCTGTGGGTCATTCCCCTTGTGATGGCACAGTTGTGGGTGTTAACCATAATGTTTCTGTAGCAGGATTGAGGGTGTCCAAATTGCAGGGTACTGTGCCTTGTGACGGCGGTGAGGAGGACCATTTCCGCCTAGCTGAATCTTGGACGGACACCATTCGATTGAATCCTGAGGAGGAATTTTTTGAGCAGCCCCTTGATTCTACGGTTGGGGTAGGTGGGGGCACACACGGGGGTAGGGGTACTGGAGAGCATGAGGGTCATTTTAGGCCTCAAGTTCTGCCTGCGGACAGGGGTAGTGGTTTGGGTAGAGTTCCCTTGCATCAGGGGGGGGGGCGGACGGCCAGAGCGGCCATTCTTAGGGGGAGAGGTGCTAGGGCTGTGCCCCAGAGAGGTAAGGGTTTGGCGAGGAATATTGGTGGAAAAGGGGTCAATGTTGTGCAACCTCTCTTCCTGACTTGGTGCATTGTGGGGGATGCTGCTCATTTCCTGCACTTCCTTTTATGGCCATACTGGTGTGCATCATCCATGTGAGACAGGATGCAGTCTCAGAATTGTGATGTCATCACTTATTATTTTAAGGGCCTCTGTTCAGTATGCTTTGCCTTTGCGTTGTCTCAGACCTGTTTGTGAGAGTTCCTGTGTATTACCTGGCTGCCTGAGAATCTTCGAACTAAACTTCTGCACACTTACCACTATCCTAAAGCTGCAGGTCCTTAAGGCAAGAACCAAATGATTTGGTTTGTCACTCGACAATTCTAGTGGCCAGGTCTTCGTTCTGATGTTGCTGCGTATGTTGCCTCCTGCTCAGTTTATGCACAGAATAAGACTCCTCAACGTCTTCCTGTGGGTCTTCTTCAACCTGTTGCTAATGGTGAGCGTCCTTGGACACATTTTTCAATGGACTTCATTGTCGAGCTCCCTGTTTCCAATGGCAATACTGTTATCCTTATGGTGGTTGACGATTTTTCTAAAATGTCACATTGCATTCCATTGATGAAGCTGCCTACCGCTCAGAAGCTTGCTTCAATTTTTGCCCGGGAGGTCTTCTGTTTACATGGGTTACCCAAGGAGATAGTGTCGGACCGGGGTAGCCAGTTTGTCTCCAGATTTTGGCATTCCTTTTGTGCTCAAACGGGGATTCAGCTTTCCTTCTCCTCAGCATATCACCCTCAATCTAATGGGGCTGCGGATGGTCTAATCAAGCTCTGGAACAGTTCCTCCTTTGCTATGTCTCAGATCACCACAATAATTGGTCTGAACTGTTACCTTGGGCAGAGTTTGCTCGTAATAGTGCTATTAATGCTTCCTCCAAGTTATCCCTGTTCATGGCGAATTATGGGTTTCAACCATCCTTGTTGCCCGATTCATTCATGTCTCAGGGTATTCCGGCTTTGGAGGAGCATCTCCGGCAACTCCGTTCCATGTGGGTGCAGATTCAGGATTGCCTTCATCCTTCTACGCAGCGCCAAAAGTTCCAGGCTGATCATAGGTGTCTGCCCGCACCTTCCTACCAGGTTGGTCAGAGAGTTTGGCTGTCCTCCCGCAACTTGAACCTTTGTGTACCTTCCAATAAATTGGCTCCCCAATATGTTGGTCCTTTTCGAATACTAAGACGGGTTAATCCTGTGGCCTACGCTCTTGACCTTCCTCCTGCTATGCGCATCTCCAGTGTTTTTCATGTCTCCCTCTTGAAACCATTGGTTTGTAATCGGTTTACCACTGTGTTGCCTCGTCCCGTCCTATCTTTGTTGACAACCATGAGGAGTATGACGTCAGCAGCATTATTGACTCTCGTATGTCCAGGGGCCGTGTACAGTATTTGGTTCACTTGAGGGGCTACGGTCCGGAGGAGCATTCTTGGGTTCCCTCCTCTGATGTTCATGCTCCCGCCCTCCGTGCCTTCCATGCCAATAAGCCTTTTGTCCTCCCGCGGGGGAGGGGTCGTTGAGGGGAGGGTACTGTTAGGGTTTTTTCCCTGTTGTGTTTGCCATGTGCTGCTGGCAGCCATTTTACTCACCTCTCTTCCTGACTTGGTGCATTGTGGGGGATGCTGCTCATTTCCTGCACTTCCTTTTATGGCCAGACTGGTGTGCATCATCCATGTGAGACAGGATGCAGTCTCAGAATTGTGATGTCATCACTTATTATTTTAAGGGCCTCTGTTCAGTATGCTTTGCCTTTGCATTGTCTCAGACCTGTTTGTGAGCGTTCCTGTGTATTACCTGGCTGCCTGACGTCCTTCCTGGTTCCTGATGCCTGGCTTGTTCCTGACTCTGCTGTTTTCCTTGTTCCTGATTCCAGCTCGTCTGACTATTCACTTTGGCTCAAGACTCGGCTCGTTTGACTACCAGCTCTGGTTTTGACTCCTGGCTTGTTATTAGACTTGTGGACTTTTTATTATATTTTTTGCTATTAATAAAGGTGTGATTATTTTTGCACTTCTCGTCTCAGTCTGATTCCTGGCACCCTGACAGAAGGTATCCAGTCATGGTTGGGACAGAGAGTGAAGTTCTGCCTCAGACAGAGGCGCCGGAGGTGACGGCTGTGACAGGTGAGACCATGGCTTCATCACAGTTACAAGGTTCTTTATGTGGTTTGACTGGTGGGGCTGTTGGTGATGATAGGGTTTCAATGCAGTTGTTTGAGGGCCTGAGAGCGTTATTGTGTTCAGTTGAGGCTTCTGTTGTCTCCACGGTGCCTCAGCCGCCAGCCACGAAGCATTGGGTTCCTCCTGGGGTTGGGGTCCCTCTGGTAGTTCCGGTCAGTTCAACTGGAGGTGCTCAGCTAGCTGTTCCTGTTGGCGCTCTCCCTTCCATAATTGCTTCGGTTCCTGCAGTTTTGCAAGGCACTCTGAGTCCCCAGAGCTCCATGTGGCCGATACGGCCAAGTCCTGGTCTTGCCTTTGTACCATTGGTCCTTTGGGTCTACACTTGACCAAGGAACTTAGGGATAAGATCTGTTCCAGGAAGTATATTGAATTGTTTTCCTTGCTTCCTTTGGAACAGTCGTTTGAGATACCTGATGATTACAAGAAGGACAGTTCTAAGAAAGAGGATGAGGAGAGGAAGAAGTGTTATGAGAAACGGCCTAAAACCTTTACCAATTGATTCCAGGCATTTGTAATTTACACTAGTGTCATGGCTGAAAAGTTTCCGGATCAGGGGGCTTCTATTTTCTGCTATTTAGATGAAATTGCCGCAGCTCAGCGTATGTATAGGGGTATGGCGTGGTGGACATAGGATGAGAATTTTCATAAACGGCTTGCGGTCAAGCCTACTATGAGATGGGATGACCAGGACATGGGTCTCTGGCTCAAAGTTATGACTCCGCTGAGGGCGGCGCAGTCGTTTTGGTCCGCGGCCGGCAGTCCGGCCGTATCTGCTTCCCAGTCAACGGGCAGGAAGGGTTTCTACTTTGCGTATAATGAGGGGCAGTGTAAGTGGCGGTCTTCCTGTAAGTTCCGGCACAAGTGTTTGGGGTGTGGGGGAACTCATGCTTTCACAAAATGCTTCAGGAAAGGAAAAGTCGGGGGTAAGCCGGATCCCCCTAAGGAAGGGGGTGTCCCCAATCAAGGTAGTAAGGATGGAGCCCTGGTTAGGTCGTTACGCCAGTAGCTGGGGTTGTCGGGAGAAGGTGGCCAGGTTACTGCACGGCTTTACCTTCGGTTTTATTATCCCCTCAGTCGGGGGTTCTGATCATTTTGCTGGAAATTTGAAGTCTGCTAGGGAGTGGCCTCAGGTGGTGAGGGGCAAGCTTTTTAAGGAAGTTGAGTTGGGCAGGATGGCGGGGCTTTTTGTTTCCTTGCCTTTCCCGGACTTGCGGATATCTCTGTTGGGCGTGGTCCCAAAAAAGGAACCCAGGAAGTTTCGGTTAATCCATCATCTGTCTTTCTCGAGGGGTAGTTTGGTCAATGATGGTATTCCGCCTGAACTAGCGTCTGTAAAGTACGCGTCTTTTGATTCGGCGGTTAACCTGGTGAGAACGGCGGGTAAATGCGCCCTAATGGCAAAAGTCGACATTGAGTCGGCTTTTCGTTTGCTTCCGGTGCACCCGGTCTCTCACAAGTTGCTTGGCTGTTGTTTTGAGGGAAAAGTGTTTGTTGACCTGTGACTTCCCATGGGGTGCTCTATCTTGTGCTCACTCTTTTTTTTTTTTTGTGCGCACATTTTTGGAGTGGGTGGTCAAAGAACAATCTGGGTTTTTGTCGGTTGTACACTACCTGGATGATTTTTTATTTGTGGGCCCAGCAGACAATGCTGTTTGTGGGGTGTTGCGAGATACTTTTTACCATGTGGCTGAGGACTTTAGTGTGCCTATTGCATTTGAGAAATCTAAGGACCCGGTAACAGTTCTAAGTTTCTTGGGGATTACTATCGACTCGATTGGCAAATTGAATTTTGCGTGTCAAATCATTCCGGTTGGTAGGGTCTTTTGTCGCAGGCTATCATTAGCTACGGCTGGCGTTCGGCAGCCTCATCATTTTATACGTTTGACTTTGCCCATTAAGAAGTATCTTAGAGTTTGGAAAGTTTTTCTGGAAAATTTTAATGGGTCTGCTTTGATTCAGGCTTCCAGGTTCTCGAGCGAGGAGCTCAGACTGATGACGGATGCTGCAGTGAGTAAAGGTTTTGGCGCCATCTTTGGGAGTAGATGGTGTGCGGCCACTTGGCCTGCGGAGTGGGTGGAGAGTGAGGTCATAACGAATTTGGTGTTTTGGGAATTTTTCCCGATAGTGGTGGCTCTGTTTGTGTGGGGTGCCAAATTTTGGGACAGGTCAGTCCTGTTATTCACTGATAACATGGGTGTTGTGTCTGCGATCAATGGTTTGACCTCATCTTCTCCTCCTGTGATTCGTCTGTTGAGGGTCTTCGTTTTGCAGTGTATGAGATTGAATGTGTTGGTTAAAGCAAAACACATACCTGGGGTCAACAATTTGATCGATGACGCACTTTCTCATTTTCAGTGGCGGCGATTTCAGGAGCTGGCTCCGTTTGCAGACGAGTTGGGAAAAGAAGTGCTGGAATACTTATGGAGTCTTGGTACGGGGGACTTGCCGATTTGGTGAGATCTTCCTTGGCTCCGAGTTCTTGGAGAGCTTATTCAAAAATTGGGGGGAATGGGAGTCTTTGCTTGTTCAGCAAGATATTTCTGTCCAAGGAAGATGGCCTACAGCTTGGTTTTGGAAGGGAGAAGGCAGTGTTTCGCTGGTTTGGCATTCGGAGCCTGCGGTGGGACCAGGTTTTGTTTTCTGTGGTGGGTTATTCAAGACAATTCTCTTGTCCCAATGTCCTTGTAGTTCATGCTGGGGGCAACGATTTGGGGTTCTTGCCAAAAAAAGAGCTGGTTAGGAGGATTAAGCAGGATTTGTCTCATTTACGGGATCTGTTTCCTGGATTACTGATTGTGTGGTCCGCAATGGTGCCACGCTTACATTGGTGAGCGGCCTGGGACCAGGGTAGGTTGGACAACAGCAGGCATAAGGTAAACAAGTTGGTCTTATCTTTTATGAGGAGAATTAATGGGGCAGTGGTCCATCATACGGACTTGGAGGATGTGGGGAATGGTGAGTTTTATTTGCAGGATGGCGTTCACTTGAACTAATTTGGTGTTCGGCTTTTCATTCTGGCCATTCAAGAAAAACTTCAATTGCTGATGTGAGGGGTGGCGGAACTGGGAAAGTGGTGACTTCCCAGTTTTTGGCGGTGTGCTACCATCATCAATTTTCAGACCAAGGCATGAAAACGGCTGGTTGGTAGCCTCCCCAAGGGGTGGGAGGGCTAAGTAATTTGCTCCTTGGGCACAGGGTCCCTTGGAGCTGGTTATAAGTCTGGATGGAACGGACTTAGCATCTTGCTAAGTCCAGCTGAGCTAAAAGACAGTCTGGTCTTAGATAAAAAATATTAACCTTGAGAGTTCGTTAAAGTTATGTTAATGTGAGGCTAGCACAATAATAATAATAATAAAGCTTGGGTAAATGCAATAGGTTATTTGGGTATTATTGCATTTTGTTATTTATGACGTTATTTAAGTTTTTATGTTAAGTTAATAAACAGGCTGTGGCCAAAATTGTATACCACGAATATGTGTCTGTCTTATTTTATGTTAAAGTTTAATGGTTATGTGATTAAGGGGCCGGTTAATGGACGACTCAGAAGGTCAAGAATGTGTGTGAAAGAACGAATGTGTGTGTATGTGTGTATGAGAAAGAATGTGTGTGTGTAAGAAAGAATGTGTGTGTGTAAGAAAGAATGTGTGTGTGTAAGAAAGAATGTGTGAAAGAAAGAGTGTGTGTGTGTGAAAGAAAGAATGTGTGTGTGAAAGAAAGAATGTGTGTGGGAAAGAAAGAATGTGTGTGTATGTGAGAATGTGTGTGTGTATGAGAGAATGTGTGTGTGTATGTGAGAATGTGTGTGTGTATGAGAGAATGTGTGTGTGTAAGAAAGAATGTGTGAAAGAAAGAGTGTGTGTGTGTGAAAGAAAGAATGTGTGTGTGAAAGAAAGAATGTGTGTGGGAAAGAAAGAATGTGTGTGTATGAGAGAATGTGTGTGTATGAGAGTGTGTGTATGTGTGTATGTGTATGTGTGTATGAGAAAGAATGTGTGTGTGTTGATTTCTGTGGGTTGATTTCTGTCCGCCCCCTTAGAGCAGGCAGACAGGTTATGGAGCAGTGGTCTTTAGACACGGGGCATCAAGCTCCATACGGAGCTTGATAAATTGACCCCATTCTCTCTTTCACACACACACATTCTTTCTTTCACACACACATTCTTTCTTTCACACACACATTCTTTCACAGTGGAAGAAAGAGTGTGTGTGCTAGCGGCCGATTGGCCGCGAATCTGCAGGGGGCAGTGTTGTACCAGCAGTTCACAAGTGCTGCTGGTGCAATGCTGAATGCAGAGAGCGTATTGCTTTGCGCATTCAGCGAGGTCTTTCGGACCTGATCCGCAATGTCGGATCATGTCCGACAGGCCTTTCATAAATAGGCCCCACAGTGTGTACTCTGCAAAAACTGTTTTGCTGTGCTATGCATGTTTGGCCTGAACTAAAGGTGGCAAGCCTAGTTTGGGGCCCCTGGAATAAAACACAAATCTAAGAGACACAATTGGTAAAAAGTTGCAGCTGGCAATAATAGAAATATATAAAATACTGATTATGTTTCTGTTTTTCCAGGCTTGTACTGGTCATTACGCCGCCGCTGCTGCGCTCTCTGAGGGATCAAGCAGAGCATTAACTCTGCAATTACCAACCTTTTATTCACAGCCATTTAAGGCATTCCGTTTTCCAATACAGTAATTGCCTTTTCTAAAAATGTATTTCTATAAATCTTCAGCTGAAATCCTGAAGAATTTGCAAAGAGCTGGATAGAAACTGCTTAAAATACCAGCTCAATCCTCGGTAAAAAAGACCATTTTGTTCATCCTTGGGTTAACCCTTTCCTGTATAGAGCAGATCTCACTACTCTCCGGCTGAGAGCACAATATTTTATTATATCTGTCTGTAATTAGCACTTTGTCTATAATTGAGTTTAGTGTTTGGAAGGCATTATCAGCTTTGCTGTGTTTAGCATGGTGTCATGCTGGTGGGGGTGTAATGAGAAACTGTTAATGTCACCTTTATTCTAGGCACTTGCTTTGAGCTGGGCCAGGAATCTGGAGAGGCAACCCTGGCTTTTGTATCTCACATCTTTAGATAAAGGGCAGCGATTCATCATTCAGTAAGGCCGCCTTTATGCTATATCAGTCAGCTAATTATATGGCGCTGAGGGGCTGCTAGCTCAGCACTGGCAAAAACCAGTGTAAATGTCTGAAAACCGCCTGATAAGAGGGGCTTACTACATTGAAAACATGAGATTGGTATCTAGGTGATGAAAGGAAGGGGTATTTACCTCATATTTTGCACCATAAAAAATAGTTATATGAAGCGCAAACAATTGAAATGTAATTTTATATACTTTACCTATTTTTTCCTATAATTTTACTTTAAGAACTTAGATTTTAAACTGTATCTAGTACAGTATAACAGTATCTAGTACCTATAACCGTATAGCATCTATATTCTAATATATGATACTCTTGGCAGTTAAATGGTTTAAATCACTGCAATGTTACTGGCAGATAAGGGGTCTCTGACACACAGGTGTTAATTCATTGCCCTATGTGTGTTACTGGCATTTATGGGTGGTGACATCTCTGCTTCAAAGCCTTGGATAAGGATTTGGGGAGGACCTTTATAAGTACTTTTGAGCTTAAGCCCCTGAACTTTTTGCAAATTATAATTGCCCAGTGCCTGTCATATACACACAGCTGTGCACCATTCCCAGTGGCTGTATAGGACAAGCCCTGCATGCCCTACTCAGGCGACTAATTCTCTTGCTACTACATAAGCACCTGTCTGTGTTGCTTTGATGAAACAGTTGATAAGGAGAAGCTTTACTAAATCTGTAACAAGGGGCTTTGTGATACCACTAAAGGGAGAAGCTTCTGTAACTATAGTCTCAGATATAAATCCAGCGTACTTCCCCCAGCTAGAATAACACGATCAAACTCTCAGACTTCAATCAGCAGCATCTCTCAGCCGTTAGCAGCGTCTCTCCATATAAACCCTCTCTTAGTGCTCGGAGGGGACTAATCTGTTTTTTTTTTTTTTTTTTTTTTTTTGTGTCTTTGATGACGGTGACCCCAGGGCAGCTGTATTCAGCAACACACTGAGGGGCTCTTCCTAGGGCTACACAATTAGGGCTGAAGATAGCTCATCATACATATGTATCCCCTGCTGGGGCTGCTATTACCATTTCTAAAGCTTTTCACCGCAGCCACCATAAGATTACCCTCATGTCCCTCTGACCAGACCAGATCATGCAGTAGGTGACTTTCAACTGGAATTTATTCCTGGTCAAGAAATTGCAGCTCATTTACAGTCAACCATCCAAAAAAACACATGTACTCAGCCTATCTGGTTTATTTAGTGTCTGTGTAACATAGCTCTGGTGGCCACAAGGGAAGTTGAGGGGTGTTAGAGGCTTGTCCTCACTCACAGAAAGAGTGCCACCGTCTTGTGACAGTTTACCGATCTTTATGTACATTGTATAGATAACGTATTATTATTCACTATAGAGCACCAACAAAATCTTTAGTTCTGTATAGGGCATATTAGGGACACTGAACCCAAATTTTTTCTTTTGTGATTCAGATAGAGCATGCTATTTTAAGCAACTTTCTAAATGACTCCTATTATCAAATTGTCTTCATTCTCTTGGTATCTTTATTTGAAATGCAAGAATGTAAGTTTAGATGCCGGCCCATTTTTGGTGAACAAACTGGGTTGTTCTTGCCGATTGGTGGATAAATTCACCCACCAATTAACAAGTGCTTTCCATGGTTCTGAACCCCAAAAAAATAGCTTAGATGCTATTTTTTCAAATAAAGAAAGCAAGAGAATGAAGAAAAATTTATAATAGGTGTAAATTAGAAAGTTGCTTAAAATTGCATGCTCTATCTGAATCACAAAAGAAAAAAAATTGGGTTCAGTGTACCTTTAAATACATTTGAGAAGGAGGCGGAGCCTGAGGAGGCTAAGGAATGGACGCTTAGGAGAAGTGCTCCAGGCAGTTAATTTTGCTTTCAGGCGCCTATGATGTGAATCTGCCTACCAACTCATCTGACCCCCTTTATGACACTTACCGGAGGGTCCGGTTTTCAATTGCGCTAACTCGCAGCGTGTAAGCCCAGACACGGAGAGTTGTAGAATAGAAAGCAGCAGGGAAGGGGATTGGCGGCCATGTTTGGAGCCCGCATGGAGCGGGTAATAATGTCTCACCTTATACTGGGGCTGGATTAAGTGCCGCAGCACACAGCAAGCCACATATGAGCAAACGGTGCTCACGGAGAACAAGCTTGAGTCACGCTGCTGCAAGAGGAGTGTCTAGCAGGGGAGAATAATAGCGGTGCAGGGATCGTCCTCGGACCTGACATGGCGGCCACACAGTGAGATGAAGGTACGGAGGGGACAAGAGATATCATAGAGTTAAGAGCGGGCTGCTGTAATTCAAGGACAAGCGCAGGTCCCCTGTGAACGGCTCAAATGGTGCTGGGGGAGACACAGAGATAAGTTTGATGGCGGCCTGCAGGGGAGGAAGTTTGCATAGGGCTGAGGCATACCCTGGCTAGTCAAATCTGTTACGGACAGCACAGATAAGAGGAGGATAAATTCAGGTAGCGTGATACATGACAGCTACATGTAGGCAGAATTAAAACAGCAACACAAGGACATTTGAGACTGGGACTGGTGGCTGCTGGGAGATAAGAGTGGTGCAGGGTACAGAGTTTCTGGGAACAGAGAAGATTTATATTTTATTAACAAAAATCTGTACCCATTGTAGTTCATTGACAACAGACCCTGATAAAGCTTAGGGAAGCTTGAACAATGGCTGCTAGAAGAAATGTGAAAGCTACTTCAGTAAGCAGGCAACCCACGGCACCCATTTTTTTTAAGTCCTCAAGAAATGAAAAATCCCCAGATCAACAGTCTCCCCAATCAGATGAGGAAAGAGAAGCTGATAGCAGACTTCAGGCAGGAGCTGGAAATCTTTCACCAATCACAAAAGCTGACCTAGAGCATTTAGTCTCAAAGCAAGACATAGCCACAAACTTTGAGAGACTGTTGGAAAAAATGGAAGCCTTGCAGAACACAGTAACTAACAGTGTAGCGGAGCTTAAACAGGAAGTGGGAGAATTAGGCTCTAGGGTAAATTCCCTGGAAGACAGCGATGAGGCCCTGGTGGAAGGCTTGAATGAGATCACAAAGCAAGTGTCCTCACAGCAAAAAGAATTGGAAGAGGTATACGACAAACTTGAGGACCTGGAAAATCGCAGTCGCCGCTGTAATATTCGCTTAAAAGGGGTGCCTGAGTCTGTGACTCCTAAAGATCTGAATATGTACCTGCTTACTCTTTTTCAAGGAATCACAGGAGGTGGCGGAGAGGAGAAATTTCAGATTGAGAGGGCACATAGAGCCCTTCGACCAAAACCTAAAGGAGAGGACCCGCCACGAGATATCATAGTTAAGATGCTACGATATCAGGAGAAAGAAGAAATTCTAACAGCAGCCCGCAGAAATCCCACATTTAAACACCAGGGTAATGTTGTCCAGTTCTACCAGGACTTATGTCTGAGGACACTGCAGCGAAGAGGCGCCCTTAGATCGCTTACCTCACTGCTCAGGAAGAATCAAATCCCTTATAGATGGGGATTTCCATTTGCCCTGCATATCACATGGGAGAACAGGACTTTCTCCATCAGAGACCCGGAAGAAATCCCAGAGACATGCAAGAGACTGAGGTTGGATCCCCCGGCTCCACAACAGCAGAGAACAACTTCAGGAGATGACTCTCGGAGTGGAAAGCCATTTCAGAAAAAGTGGAGTAAGATACCCGAAAAGAAAAGGAAGACTTGAGTCTTTAAGAGCAGTCCCGTACAGGAGTAAACATCAGAAGTTTTATGAAACTGCTTGAGAAGATCAAGCGATAACGGACTACTCGTCATGAGGCCAGGGACCTCACCATGTTGACTGACCAATGGACAGATGAGTATTATAACTTGTTGTGTGTGTAATTTTTGTTTTCACAGGTTGTGACTGAATGGAGCCCTCGGGCTCATCTGATATGTAGAGGGACTCTAACAAAAGGTTAACGACTAAACTTGTTTATGGACTGATGTTTATCTCAGGCTCTGATAAGTAGTAGGCCGAAGATACCCTCAGACACCTGGTAGGGCCTGAGATTCCCTCTAGGAGGCGAGCATATTTAAGTTGATAAAACACTGAACTCTCATTAGACTCAACTTATTGAGCTACACCTTTATATGAATAATGCGCCAATGAGGCTGTTTAAGACAAAAGAGAATGCAATTTTACTGCCTGTTAATTTCATCTAGTTTAGGATGAGAGGTTGTTCAGCTAAGGCTGGAAAAGTTAATGTTAATGTTTTAAAAAATGTTTTGTTATTGTTTTGTTTTTTTAACCAGGTGGGGCCAAAAAACTCTAAGGACAAGGGCCAATTAACATGGAAAAGGAATGTAAGGGTGAATAAATACATCGAGAAGTGTGCTTACCCTCACAGGGGACACCGAAGATTTAGGCTTAAGGGTTCTGGGGATGCTGAGAAGTGGGAGGGGATGAGTATAGATGGCGAATAACTTAGTATTGATCTCTCACAACGTGAGGGGTCTTAACACAGACACAAAAAGAAGAACTGCTATAACCCAATATCTGAAATCAAAGGCCAAGGTCATATTTTTACAGGAGACACACTTTGTTAAGGAGACTATCCCAAAGTTTTGGTCACACCACTTCCCACAACATTTCCATTCCACATCTGACACCAAGAAAAGGGGGGTTTCCATCTTAATTCACAGATCCCTTGATTTCGTGATACATAAGGTATGCAAAGATAAGGAAGGGCGATTTATTATAATTCAGGGTACATGCCAGGACACAGACATAGTGCTTTGTAATGTCTATGCGCCCAATGAAACGCAAAATGCTTTTTTCACCAAGGTATCACATTTGCTCACACAGTGGTCGAGATCCAGGTTAGTCCTAGCAGGTGACTTTAATGTAAACATGAATCCAGCAGACGGGTCAGGCCTTGGGAAGGTAACCAGTAAACAACATAGACACAATAGTATCATTAAGTCAATTAGAAGCTCATTAGAGGAACACAACCTAGTCGACTCTTGGGAGGCAGTGGGTAACCAGGGACACGATTACACCTATTATTCTCCAGCCCACAGGACATATTCCACTCTTGACTATATATTTGTTAGCCAAATTATGACGCCCAACTTGGTGGCATCGAACACGCAGGCCTGTGCTTGGTCAGACCATTCAACGGTGCTCTTGGAGCTTTCAGGACTTGTTAACTTTACTAGACATAGGTCATGGACATACAACCCGACACTACTAAAGAACCCTGAGACCCGCGATAGGATACAGAAAGCTTTAAAAGAGTTTTGGGATATTAATGCAGGCTCAGTGAGAAACCCGTTAATGACATGGGCGGCACATAAGCCTTTTCTGAGAGGGCTTCTCATAAAGGAGAAGACGGTATACAACAAGAACTCAACTAAATTAGTTAATACACTACAGAAAGAAGTAGAGCAATTAGAAAGGGATCACCAGCGCACGCTATCGGACAGAACATATAAGACGTTAGTTGCTAAGCGAAAGGAATTAGCCAAGATCCTAAATGACGCTTCTATAAGAGCGGCTCTGAAATTGAAAGCCCACTACTTTGTTTTTGCGAACAAGCCTGACGGATACCTTGTGCATAAACTGAGGGAAAGGACTAAATTCTTTTCTATACCCAAAATATACAAGAGTGACGGGGCCCTTACTTCGAACCCGCAGGAAATTTCAGACAGATTTGCGCAATATTACGAGAGTCTTTATGACGGGAAAAAGGTGGTCTCAGGAGACATAACCCTTCAAATAACCCGATTCTTAGATAAGGCGAGTCTAAACCTCATAGAAGACAGTGACTTGAAAAGTCTTAACACTAAAATCACGAGCTCAGAGGTTTTGGGGGTAATTAAGGATCTCAAAGTGGGCAAAGCGGCGGGGCCAGATGGCCTAACCGCCGAATATTACAAACTTTTTAAAAAGGAATTGTTGCCCCACATGGTTGATTTCTGTAATGGTATTATGGAAGGGTGGGAATTACCCCGGGAAATGTTACAGGCAAAAATTATAGTGATTCCAAAGAGTGGGAGGAATACAAAATGTTGCAAGAATTACAGGCCGATATCCCTAATTAACCATGACATTAAAATCTTTGCGAAGGTAATGGCAAATAGACTGAAACTAATCCTACCCAAACTGATCCATCAGGATCAGGTGGGGTTTATCAAAGATAGGGAGGCCCCAGATAACGTCAGGAGAATAGTCACTTTGTTGGATTACCTGGCAGCTAACGAGAAACCAGCTCTATTCCTGTCACTAGACGCAGAAAAAGCGTTTGACAGGATAGACTGGAATTTCATGTTTAAAGTATTAGAAGCCATGGGATTCAGGGGAGCTTTTGTACAGGCACTCAAGGGTATTTACTCAGGACCGACGGCAGTGGTGGGAGCGGCAGGTTATCTGTCAAGACAATTTGATGTTCTGAACGGGACCCGACAGGGTTGCCCGCTCTCACCGCTGTTGTTCGCTATATGTATAGAGCCATTAGCTTCATGTATTAGGAAGTCAAAGGATATTTCGGGGGTGCAGCTAACGTCGTCAGAATATAAATTAACGTTGTTTGCAGACGATGTTTTGGTAACAATGACTAGGCCACTGATATCTCTACCCAATCTATACAAGGTATTGGAGGAGTTCTCTGAGATCTCAGGTTACAAAATTAATGTAGAAAAATGTGAGGCACTACCGGTTTGCCTTCCCCCTCAAACAAAGAAACTAATTGAATTGAATTTCGAGTTCAGATGGGCAAAAACGGACATAACATATCTAGGGATCAAATTAAACGATAAGATAGCGGATCTATATAAATTAAACTACATACCTGCCTTCAAAACTATCAAGAAAGATTTAGGAAGATGGAAAAGGGGGAACTTTTCATGGTATGGGAGACTCATGTCCATTAAAATGAATGTCCTACCACGACTAATGTATCTTTTTAGAACGCTGCCGATTAGAATCCCTATCCCAGAACTTAAAGCCCTTGAGGACGAACTAATAAGATTCATGAGAGGAGATAAGAGAGCGAGAATAGCCTCGCAAGTACTGAAACAACATAGACAGGTGGGGGGGGGGTTGGAGCACCAAACCTGGTGGAATACTACCAGGCCTCTAGGTTAGCCCAGACGGTCATATTGGGGAAGGCCGACAGCGGCCTGATATGGCCAAAGATTGAGGCGGAAGTGGCAGGGTGTGGGAACCCAGGAGATATTTTATGGGACGCAGGGTTACTAAGAAACCAGGGGGTTTATAGATCCCCAATAACAACGGAAACACTTCGCTTTTGGCGTGGGATCCCAAGGGAACTTGGGTTATACAGACCGAAGTCACTGCTTATGCCAATTAAATTATTACTCCCCAAAGAGTTGAGGAAGTTAGTGGGTAAATGGGAGAATAAGGAACTCTACCGCGTGGCAGACTTAGTAAATAGATCAGGAATTCTAACATTTGTGCAGGTCAGTGAAAAAATCGCGCCAGAACACCTTAACTGGTATCTGTATTTACAAATCTCCTCGGCAGTCTCTAAGTACACGTCTAATCAAAATACCCCAACACAGACGGAACTTGAAAGAATGGTAGGGACCCAGACTAAGGAGAAGCGCCTGATTTCTAGACTATATCTGATGATACAAAAAGCTAAATACACCACTAAATCCTCTCTGATAGAGAGATGGGAGAAAGATACACTGGAGATACATGAGAAGAGGGAGTGGGACGATTTAATGTTAAACTCGAGTAAAGGGTTGATTAGTGCGGACATGAGGGAAAATTGTTTCAAGGTAGCTTTCAGGTGGTACTTAACACCCGAAATGACAGCACATTACGCTCCCTCCTGTCAGGGTAATTGCTATAGAGGTTGCCAGGTTAGGGGGACATATAAGCACATGTGGTGGGACTGCCCAGAGGTCCAGACATTATGGCTGAGACTTTCAGACCTAATAGGTAGGCTGTTAGACGAAGATATAACGCTAACGATGTCGCAAGCATTGCTTCACGAGAGGGTGAGACCTTTTAATGCGGCAATCAACAAGTTTATTAAAATTCTCTGCACATGCTTAAGGGTTTGTGTGGCTAGACATTGGAAGGAAGGGACCCCATCATGGCAGGAAGTAATGGATAAAATCTCAGACACATACACCATGTCGGAATTAGCGGCCTGGACGCAGGGACATCCTGAACCTTTCCAGAAAGTTTGGTTTTATTGGATACTGGGATCAGGGGTTAACAGAGGGGCAGAGGATGGAAATTGAAATATCAGCTACCATAAGGGTGGTCTCTCGGGCAGGGGGTAGACACAATCACTTAATGATGACACAGCTCCTCATAGGACAAGGGCAACATTGTAAAGAACCCACACAAACAAGTAGATTTTCACCTGTGATAGGAGGTGTTAGGCTCCACCTGGGGGGGGGGAGGGTTTGTTAAGGGGGAGAGGGCGGTATTCAGAAGATTGTAGTTAGGTCTGTCTGCGGGATCTGTAATCTGCGTTATATAATTTTTGATCACTATAACATATGTAACTTGGAAACGCAGTACAAGACGGTCCCGCAGTTGGATTATGTGACACAACTAACCCAGTACAATTTGTTATGTGGAATGTTTATGTTACTTATTGTGTCAAGATATTTTTTCTTGCTTCTGTTTATTATTTTCTTTTCTGTTTGTTTATATTATATGAAACCAATAAAAATTATTTCAACTAAATACATTTGAGAAACAGAACTGGGCAAAAGTGAAGATACTGATACAGCAGAAAACACGGTCCTGACTGCTGTAGGAGCTGAAGAGTGGTTACTGATCATAAGATGAGGTTCCTTATGGGTGAAGGAGCCTGAGCAGATGGGCTCAGTGTTGGTTAATGATCATAAGATGAGGTTCCTTATGGGTGAAGGAGCCTGCAAAGCAGATGGGCTCAGTGTTGGTTAATGATCATAAGATGGGCTCATTGGTGGTTAATGATCATAAGATGAGGTTCCTTATGGGTTAAGGAGCCTGCAGAGCAGATGGGCTCATTGGTGGTTAATGATCATAAGATGAGATTCCTTATATCTGAAGGAACCTGTAGAGCAGATGGGCTTGTTGGTGGTTAATGATCATAAGATGAGGTTCCTTATGGGTGAAGGAGCCTGCAGAGCAGATGGGCTCATTGGTGGTTAATGATCCTAAGATGAGGTTCCTTATGGGGGAAGAAGCCTGCAGAGCAGATGGGCTCTTTGGTGGTTAATGATCCTAAGATGAGGTTCCTTATGGGTGAAGGAGCCTGCAAAGCAGATGGGCTCTGTGTTGGTTAATGATCATAAGATTGAGGTTCTTTATGGGTGAAGGAGCCTGCAGAGCAGATGGGCTCATTGATGGTTAATGATCATAAGTTGAGATTCCTTATGGGTGAAGGATCCTGTAGAGCAGATTGGCTCGTTGGTGGTTAATGATCATAAGATGGAGGTTCCTTATGGGTGAAGGAGCCTGCAGAGCAGTTGGGCTCATTGGTGGTTAATGATCATAAGATGTGGTTTCTTATGAGTAAAGAAGCCTTCAGAGCAGATAAGTTTGCTGGTTGTTAATGATCATCTGTTCCTTATGGGTGAAGGAGCCTGCAGAGCAGATGGGTTTGTTGGTGGTTAATGATCATAAGATGAGGTTTCTTATGAGTAAAGAAGCCTTCAGAGCAGATAAGTTTGCTGGTTGTTAATGATCATCTGTTCCTTATGGGTGAAGGAGCCTGCAGAGCAGATGGGTTTGTTGGTGGTTAATGATCATAAGATGAGGTTTCTTATGAGTAAAGAAGCCTTCAGAGCAGATAAGTTTGCTGGTTGTTAATGATCATCTGCTCCTTATGGGTGAAGGAGCCTGCAGAGAGGATAGGTTCGTTGGTGGTTAATGATCATAAGATGAGGTTTCTTATGGGTGGAGGAGCCTGAAGAGTATGGGTGTAGAGGGTGGGATGTGGGATTATGGGTGTAGAGGGTGGGATCCGTGATTATGGGTGTAGAGGGTGGGATCCGTGAGTATGGGTGTAGAGGGTGGGATGTGTGATTATGGGTGTAGAGGGCCAGATCCATGAGTATGGGTGTAGAGGGCCGGTGTGTAAGTATGGGTATAGTGGGCGAGTAAGTGAGTATGGGTGTAGAGGGCAAGTGAGTGAGTTCGGGTGTGTGAGCTTGGGTGTAGAGGGCGGGAGTGTGAGTTCGGGTGTTAAGGGCAGGTGCATGAGTTCAGGTGTAGAGGGCGGGAGTGTTTGTGCGTATAAGTGCACAAGTAAAAGAATGGTCCTTTGATACAAAGATACAGTAAGTGAATGCTGGAGGTTTGCACATTTCACAGCAGTATAATGGGCAGAGAGGATGTTGTTATGTATCCTGTATCAGGCTCTGTATATTTATATGTATTTCTCATGAGTGTGATTGATGTGGCTGAAGTACATTACAAAACCAGGGGACCCTGCTCAACACTTTATGAACAATAAAAAACAGAGTTTGCCCCACAAAGAAGAGGTAACCAGCACCAGACCCTATAGACACATCAGCACCATACCCTATAGACACATCAGCACCAGACCCTATAGACACACCAGCACCAGACCCTATAGACACACCAGCACCAGACCCTATAGACACACCAGCACCAGACCCTATAGACACACCAGCAGCAGACCCTATAGACACACCAGCACCAGACCCTATAGACACACCAGCCCCACACCAGAGACCCCATATAGACACACCAGCACCAGACCCTATAGACACACCAGCACAAACCCTATATAGACACCGGCACCAGACCCTATAAACACAACGGCAGGGGGTCCCTTCAATCTTATCCACTGCTTTCTGGATCACAAGTTTAGCATAAAGAATATAGCATTAAATATGACAAAAGAAAGTTGCAAACCTCATTACCCTTTGCACATTAGCCTAGGGTGGTATCTACTTGACACCCCATATGACCCTCTCTGGAATGTTCATATAGGTCTTTAAGAAGGCACAATGACAATAACCAACCTTCAATGTCCCATGCCCTGATTTCCCTCCTAAGTCAACTGCCTGGTTAAAGATAAGTGACTGTGCACTGTAGGGGATTATCACGCTATAGAATATGATAAACAACTATTTGACCTGATGCAGGAGAGGGGGCCACAGGCCACCAGGTCAGAGCTGCAGAATGGTTAAGCAAAGTAAGGAAGTGGTGAGTGGTAATGATCATTACTGGGGTCAAACCTCATCAGGGTTTGTCATTTACTGACCCTGCAACAGCTAGTTCACCAGTTTGGTGTTGCACATAACTTTTCAGCCATTTGCTCACATAAACTGCAGATTTGCCATTACACCAGGATCCATAGTGTGAGCAGAAGACAAATCGTTATTTGTTAGTGAAGCTGGCTACAAGTGATCCCTCCTACAGACACACCCCAGACTCACCCAAAACCAAATCCACAAAATCTGCAACCCACACGTGCCCCTTCCCTAAAGCTAGCCATGGTGAGAGGGGCTGTATAATAATTACACAGAGATGGTCACCTCCATCTCCTTAACCCTCCTAGCAAAACAGTAACTTAACCCTTAAATAACCAAATACGTTATAGATACACATTATGTACCAGCACGCTAACCCTGAAATAACCAGATATTTTCTATATACACATTATGTACCAGCATGTTAACCCTTAAATAACCAGATACTTTATTCATACACATTGCATACCAGCAAATCAGCAAGTTAACCCTGCAATAACCAGATATTATATATATACACATTACATACAAGTTAACCCTGAAATAACCAGATATTTTATACATACACATTGCATACCAGCAAGTTAACCCTGAAATAACCAGATACTTTATATATACACATTACATAACAGAAAGTTATCTCTGAAATAACCAGATATTTTATACATACACATTACGTACCAGCATGTTAACCCTGAAATAACCAGCTATTTTATACATATACATTACTTAACAGCAAGTTAACCCAGAAATAACCAGACATTTTATATCTGTGTTGTTTTACAGAACCCTCACCTAAGCCTGTCATCTCATTTCATCTGCTGTGACCAGTTAGGAACAGAGAAATCACCTACACTATCCATGTGCTTATGTGTGAATTGGTTTGCATCACGATTTCAGCTATAAATTATAAGAAAATCAGGCAAAATAAATCATGAAAGTGTAGTGCATTTATTTATCTATTTGACTAACGATAAATACTCACATTATGGGGAATGAAACTTATATTTACTGTCCCTTTAAAGAGACACTTATAAGTAGCATAAAGTTTGCAATAAAATGTTTTTTAAAAAGTCTGTTTAAGCCTATTTTTAGCTGTAAGATTGGTACCTATTACACACCCCATGTGCTGATTCTGGAACATATGGCCCCACTAATTGATGCATACGCTCCGTGTACTCACTTGATTGGCAGGCACCAATCAGTTGCTCCATATGCTACAAAATTAGCAGCCCATGCCTTTTATAACAGCTTGTATTTAAAGTGTCCTTAAATAATATGCAGGGGTTCCATAGTCACAGCACAACGTTCATTAAATTGTGCCCTTACCTACATACACCCTGCTGTGACTATACATGCAGGACAATATACTATTGCATTGTGGGTAGGCTGTGTGCGGTTTTACAGTCCTGCTTGACATATACAGAGTGAAACGTCAGCACCACTCATTTTAATTTTTTTGGTTCTGAACCAAAAATGGGCTGGCTCATAAGCTTACATTCCTGCTTTTTTAAATAAAGATAACAAGAGAACGAAGAAAAATTGATAATAGGAGTAAATTAGAAAATTGCTGCTCTATCTGAATCATGAAAGAAAACATTTGGGTTCAGTATCCCTTTAACCCCTTCACCCAATCCAACGTATATATACGTCGTGCGGTACTTTGGCTACCACGTAAATATATGTTGTTGCTTCAGGATGTTCCAGCACTCTCGGCTGTTAAGTTACAGCCGAGATCTGGAGCTCCTGAAGCTTCAGGCATCTGCCGGATATGGAGCCGGAGCGCGATCGGTGCTCCGCCTCCATATGAGCACAGATGCCTGATCGTTTAAGATGGTGACACTGTGTGTGTCACTGTCTGTAACAATCTTCTGCTGGAGACGGAGGGAGGTGTGGGTGGGAGTCGGGTGGTCGGCCCAGCAGGGGAGGCGGGAGGAGCCCTATGCTACGGAAATGTAAAAAAACAAAGGGACAAGGAGAGTTGGGGCAGCTACACAGAAAAGGGGATCTGGGGGTGTCGGGCCCCCTAACTAAAGATCATGGGTGGGGTTACACTACTACAGAAAATAATAATAAAAAAATAAAAAAATTATACAAAAAACGGTTTTATAGGTACTGGCAGACTGTCTGCCAGTACCTAAGATGGGGGTTACCAGTGGGGGAGGGAAGAGAGTTGTTTGGGAGTAATCAGGGGTGGGGAGTGTTAGGTAGGAGGCTAATCTCTACACTAAAGCTAACATTAAGCTTTTAGACTACAGAATTAACCCCTTCACTGCCGGGAATAATAGACGTGCGGTGCACAGCTGCAATTACAGGCCTTCTAATTACCAAAAAGCAATGGCAAAGCCATAAATGTCTGCTATTTCTGAACAAAGGGGATCCCAGATAAACTTTTACAAACATTTGTGCCATGATTGCACAAGTAGTATGTAAATAATTTCTGTGAGAAACCCAAACTTTGTGAAAAAAGTACCAATTTTTTTTTTATTTGATGGCATTTGGCGGTGAAATGGTGGCATGAAATATACCAAAATGGGCCTAGATCAATACCTTGGGTTGTCTACTTAAAAAATATATATAGATTTAGAGGTTAATAAAAAAACAGGGCTCTATTTCTGTTTAAATGGAGTGATAAAAAAATGCTAAAAATACTCTGGTATTTTGGTATATATATATATATATATATATATTATACATACATACACAGTTGTGCTCATAGGTTTACATACCCTGGCAGAATTTATGATTTCTTGGCCGTTTTTCAGAGAATATGAATGATAACACAAAAACGTTTCTTTCACTCATGGTTAGTGTTTGGCTAAAGCCATTTATTATCACTCAACTGTGTTTGCTCTTTTTAAATCATCATACAAGAGAAACTAGCCAAATGACCCTGATCAAAAGTTTACATACCCTGGTGATTTTGGCCTGATAACATGCACACAATTTGACACAAAGGAGTTTCAATGGCTATTAAAGGTAACCATCCTCACCTGTGATCTGTTTGCTTGTAATTAGTGTGTGTGTATAAAAGGTCAATGAGTTTCTAGACTCCTGACAGACCCTTGCATCTTTCATCTAGTACTGCACTGACGTTTCTGGATTCTGAGTCATGGGGAAAGAAAAAGAATTGTCAAAGGATCTGTGGGAAAAAGGTAGTTGAACTGTATAAAACAGGAAAGGGATATAAAAATATATCCAAGGAATTGAGAATGCAAATCAGCAGTGTTCAAACTCTAATCAAGAAGTGGAAAATGAGGGGTTCTGTTTGATAACATACTGCATTCATCTTGCCATCAATTCTGACCAAATTTCCTGTGCCTTTGTAGATCACACATCCCCAAAACATCAGCGATCCACCTTCGTGTTTCACAGTAGGACTGGTGTACCTTTCATCATAGGCCTTGTTGACTCTACTCCAAATGTAGCGTTTATGGTTGTGGCCAAAAAGCTCAATTTTGGTCTCATCACTCGAAATTACTTTGTGCCAGAAGGTTTGAGGCTTTTCTCTGTGATGTTTGGCGTATTGTAAGCGGGATACTTTGTGGCATTTGCGTTGTAATGGCTTTCTTCTTGCGACTCGACTATGCAGCCCATCTTTCTTCAAGTGCCTCCTTATTGTGCATCTTGAAACAGCCACACCACATGTCCTGTATTTCACCTGAAATTATTTGTGGGTTTGCCTTTGCATCCCGAACAATTTTCCTGGCAGTGGTGGCTGAAATTTTAGTTGGTCTACCTGATCATGGTTTGGTTTCAACAGAACCCCTCATTTTCCACTTCTTTATTAGAGTTTGAACACTGCTGGTTTTGCATTCTCAATTCCTTGGATATCTTTTTATATACCTTTCCTGTTTTATACAGTTCAACTACCTTTTCCTGCAGATCCTTTGACAATTCTTTTTCTTTCCCCATGATTCAGAATCCAGAAACGTCCGTGCAGCACTGGATGAAAGATGCAAGGGTCTGTCAGGAGTCCAGAAAATCATTGACCTTTTATACACACACACTAATTACAAGAAAACAGATCACAGGTGAGGATGGTTACCTTTAATAGCCATTCAACCCCCTTTGTGTCAAATTGTGTGTATGTTATCAGACCAAAATCACCAGGGTATATAAACTTTTGATCAGGGTCATTTGGGTAGTTTCTGTTGTCATTATGATTTAAGAAGAGTAAACATGGTTGATTGATAATAAATTGCTTCAGCCAAACACTAACCATGAGTGAAAGAAAAGTCATTCATATTCTCTGAAAAATGGCCAAGAAATCATAAATTCTGCCAGGGTATGTAAACTTATGAGCACAACTGTATGTATGTATGTGTGTGTGTGTATATATATATATATATATATATATATCTGGTAAGAGTTTTTGTCTGGAAGTCCCGGTAGTGAAATGATTAAAGTTGGCGGGTGTGGGGTGTTAGAAAAAAAACGGCACGGAAAAGTGACTTTACATTGCGGTCTATGGGAACTGTGTGTTCCCACTAAATATATATGTATATCCTTACATACATATACTGTATATTTATGTGTTAATATGTGTATCAGAACGAAGCTCCCATTGGAACCTATGGAAGCTTACTCTCCTGAGCGCAATGCTTCCCAGCAATGCGAACACGAGCTCACGTTCGAATTGCGTGCGCTGGTATTACACAGTGGAGCGCAAATTAAAGTGACATTGAAACCAGAATTAGAATCCACATGGATGCATTTTCAGTTTTTAATAGAAGCATTTTTGTAATATATATGTATTGATATGTGATCACTTTTACTAGAAGCATTTTTGTCAATACTTATATATTGCAAATATATTTCTATTCAAAGATGTAATTCATCTATGTGCATCTACAGTCTGACTGGAATGTCCCTTTAAATCAAACCATTCCTGATTAAAGTGGAAGTGCAGAGACTCCAGACATAACGCTGCTATATTTCGGGCATTCATTGGCTGCACATTCTAGTGACTCATTTATAACTATCACTTCTTGACCTCAGCAGAGAAGAATAGATAAGGGAACCCTGGGTTACAACATGGCAGCACTCACTGTTTTATGGGCACTAAAACCTTATGATTATTTTTTCAATATTTAAGTAACTAACAGCTAGATTACGAGTTGTGCGTTTGTGTTTTAACGCTGAATTTTTTTTTATTTTCAGCGTTAAAACAGCACCGCAGCCATTACAAGTCTTGTCGGTATAGCTGTACCGCAAGCCTTTTAGCCTGTAACACAACGTCAGTCCCATACTCGTAAAAATGAAATTTTTTCATGGGATTCCCCTAGCGCTGCCATTACGAGTTTTGCGGTGAGGCTAAAAAACCTGCATTACAGCCTAAAACGACAAGATCCGTACCCCCATTGTTATGAGTTTTACGCTACAAATCTGTTACATCAAACTCATAACTAAACTGCTAAAAAGTGCGCTTAACACCCAACTACCTATTTACCCCTAAACCAAGGCCCTCCCGCATCGCAAACACTATATTAAACGTATTAACCCCTAATCTGCCACTCCCGATATCGCCGCACTAAAAAGAATTATTAAACCCTATTCCGCCGCACCCCGACATCGTCACCACTATCATAAAGTTATTAACCCCTAAACCACCGCCCTCCTGCATCACAAACACAAACTTTAAATATTAACCCCTAATCTGCCGTCCGCCCCCACTATACTTAAGTTATTAAGCCCTACACCGCCGCCACTATAATAAACCTATTAACCCCTAAACCTCAAGCCCCCCCACAACAAAATATACTAAATTAAACTATTAACCCCTAAACCGAAAGCCCCCCAGATCGCAATAAACAAAATTAAGCTAGTAACCCCTAAACCTAACGCCCCCTAATTTTAGATTAAAATTACAATTCCCTATCATTAAAACTTACCTGTCAAATTAAAACAACTAAGTTTAAACTAACAGTTAAACTAATAGAATTATTAAACTAAAATTAAACTAGCTACCAATTAAATTAAACTACACATTAAAAAAATCCTAACACTACTCTAAAAATTACAAAGTATCTAATTACAAAAAATAAAAAATAAAATTACAAAAAATAAACAAAATTATCCAAAATAAAAAAGAATTACATCTAATCTAATAGCCCTATCAAAATAAAAAAGCCCACCCAAAAAAACAAAACCCTAGCCTACAATAAACTACCAATAGCCCTTAAAGGGCCTTTTGTAGGGCATTGCCCTAAGTTAAACAGCTCTTTTACATGTAAAAAAAAATACAAAGACCGACCCAAATAACCCCCCAAAATAAAAAACCTAACTCTAAAAAAAACCTAAGCTACCCATTGCCCTGAAAATGGCATTTAGCTCTTTTGCTGCCTAAACCCTAAACTTGAAAAAAAAAAACTTAAAAACCTATCACTAACCCCCAAAGATCCACTTACAGTTTTTGAAGTCCCGCTTGAACGATCTTCATTCAGGCAGCGAGAAGTCTTCATCCAGGCGGCGAAGTCCTCATCCAGGCGGCATCTTCTATCTTGATCCTGGCGGCGCGGAGCGGGTCCATCCTGAAGACATCTGGCGCAGAGAATCATCTTCATACGGTCGCCGCTGTACACTGAATCTTCAATGCAAATAACGAGATTCAAGATGGCGTCCCTTGCATTCCTATTGGCTGACAAATTTGAATCAGCCAATAGGAATTAGAGCTGCTAAAATCCTATTGGCTGTTCAAATCAGCCAATAGGATTTAAGCAGCTCTCATTCTATTGGATAATTCATCATCCAGTAGAATGAGAGCTGCTTTAATCCTATTGGCTGATTTGAACAGCCAATAGGATTTTAGCAGCTCTAATTCCTATTGGCTGATTCAAATTTTTCAGCCATTAGGAATGCAAGGGACGCCATCTTGAAATGGCTCCCTTGCATTGAGGATTCAGTGTACGGCGGTGACTGTATGAAGAGGATGCTCCGCGCCGGATGTCTTCAGGATGGACCCGCTCCGCGGAGCCGGCATCAAGATAGAAGATGCCTCCTGCATGAAGATTGAAGAGGCAGCCTGGATGAAGACTTCTCGCCGCTTGGATGAGGACTTTGCCGCCGGGATGAAGATTGAAGAGGCCGTCTGAATGTAGACTTCTCGCTGCTTCGATGAAGATTGTTCAAGCGGGACTTCAAAAACTGTAAGTGGATCGTCGGGGGTTAGTGATAAGTTTCTTTTTTAAGGATTTTTTGGGTGTTTTTTTTTTTTTTAGATTAGGGTTTGGGCAGCAAAAGAGCTAAATGCCCTTTTAAGGACAATGCCCATACAAATGCCCTTTTCAGGGCAATGGGTAGCCTAGGTTTTTTAGATAGTTTTTTTAATTTTGTGGATTTGGGGGGGTGGGGGTTTGTAATGTTATTGGGTGTTTGTATTTTTTTTACAGGTAAACGAGCTGTTTAACTTAGAGCAATGCCCTACAAAAGGCCCTTTTCAGGCAATGGGTAGATTAGGTTAGGTTTTACTTTATTTTTATTTTGTGGGCTTGGGGGGTGGGGGTTTGTATACTGTTAGGGGGTGTTTGTTTGTTTGTTTTTGTATCAAAAGAGCTGTTAACTTTAGGACAATGCTCTACAAAAGGCCCTTTTAAGGGCCCTTGGTAGTTTATTCTAGATTAGGCTTTTTTATTTTGGGGTGGTTTATTTATTATTTAAAGGGTATTAGAATAGGAATAATTTTAATTTTTTGGATAATTTCATAATTTTTTTTGTAATGATAGTTTTTATTATTTTTTGTAATTTTAGTGTTTTTTTTGTAATATTAGGCAGGTTAGGTTTTATTTCACAGTTAAGTTTGTATTTATTTTTTTAGTTGAAAATTCTTTTATTTGTTTCCATATTTCAATATTACAACAGTTACTGCATCCTGGGAGCAATCGGACATTGTCCCAGACAATGCCTCATTTTTAGATAGTACAGAAACATTTTATATGTATTGGATCTCCAACAAGAACACATAATAAACTGTGTTTTAACAACAAAAGAAAAAATCATAATATCCAAAAAATAAAACATAAAACAAATCAAGATCAGTGCTTGCGTTTGCAATTATTTCCTATTACTACATAGTCTGAAATCTTCATTTGGCTCAATCTTATCCAGTGTACCAAAGTAAGGAATTTTTTTATCCAGACTCCCCACTTGCGGTGTCTATTACCTAACAACTATGAATTATGCATTATTCAGTAGAACCATATTTTGTTAAATTGTTCCGTATCCCCTTGTATCCAAGCTACTTTCTCAGACATAATATAAGTGTCCTGTATCTTATCTAGAACTTCTATCCAGGTGGGGGGACCCTTCTTCCAGTGCCTCGCTATGCAGATTCTAGTAA
The DNA here is from genome assembly GCF_027579735.1 of Bombina bombina. NCBI lineage: Eukaryota > Metazoa > Chordata > Amphibia > Anura > Bombinatoridae > Bombina > Bombina bombina. The sequence goes on along the minus strand of NC_069505.1, from coordinate 192,353,465 downwards.
CCGTACAGATTATTTTAATGAACTTATTAATTGCAGAGTTCAAATTGGGAATCTGTGTGTTCAAGAGTGCGTGGGTCATGGTTAACGATATCTTTTCATCTAGGACCCTACTAAGTAGATCATTAATCTGCTGCCAGATATTTTGAATATGGACACAGTCCCACCACATGTGTTTATAAGAGCCCCGTTCTCCACATCCTCTATAGCATAATCTAGATTTGTTAAGAGAATAGTGTGACGTTCTTAGGGGTGTGAGGTACCACCTAAATGTTGTTTTTATGGTATTTTCTCTAAGGTCTGCGCTAATTAGGCCTTTACAAGAGTCAAAGTATATCTGGTCCCATTCACTTTTAGGGAGTTGATCTATACCCTCATCTTCCCATTTTAATGCTATCGATGACTTATGAGTTTGTTGTATGTCCTGAAGAGCTATATATAATTTAGAAATAAATTGTTTTTCCCTGTTCGGATTTAGGCACATTCTTTCTAACACTGTAGGTGGGTGTTTCCCTCGTGATATGTCATATTTATTAAGGGCTGAAGAGATTTGAAGGTACAGAAACCAGTATAGTTTGTGTGGGTAAACTTTATCTTGTAGGTGATTAAATGAGAGTATCTGAGAGTGAGAAAGTCTGCGACCCTATACAACCCCTTATTGGCCCACTTACTGACCAGTCTGTGTGTTTCCTTTGGTAACAAAAGTCTGATCGGTTTGATCCATGTCCCCGTAGGGAGTAGTATTGGGTTCTTGGATATCTGTTTCTAATGCAAAATGGTATCTAACGTTGAAGATAATCTAAGGTCGGTTTGACCTGCAGCTTTCCTCAAGACCCATAAGGAATCATCTGCATTATCTAATCCCATAGTGTCCGTCTCAATTTTCGTCCAAATAACGTCATGTAGTGGTTTATGTAAGAGCGAGGCTTGGGCTACCCTAGCTGCTAAAAAATAGTCTTGTAAATTCGGTACTCCAACTCCTCCCAGTCGTCGGTGTCTAGTCAGTATGTGTGAAGCTATTCTAGCTTTCCCCTCACCTCTCAAAAAAGAGATGAGGTCTGATTGTAATTTTTGGAGGTCTAGGGGAGGGATTTTATTCGAGAGAGCTCTAAAGAAGTACAATATCCTCAGGAGTATATTCATTTTTATGGATGATAGGCGACCATACCACGAGAAAGTTCCCTTTTTCCAGGATCTTAAATCTCGTCTGATGGAGCTATATAGAGGGATATAATTCAATTTATATAAACTATCATAGGATTCAGAGAGTTTGATTCCCAAGTAGGTGAGGGAGTTCTCCACACACTTTATATCAAAGTTGATTTCTATTAATTTTTTAGTGTGGGAGGGAAGTGCCAATGGTAAGGCTTCACATTTGTCAATGTTCACCTTATATCCCGAGATCCTCGCGAAATCTTGTAAAACTCGATAAAGATTAGTCAAGGAGTACAGTGGGTCTGTCAGAGTCAGCAGAACATTGTCCGCAAAGAGCGAGAGTTTATATTCATAGTTACCAATCATCACCCCTTTGATGTCTTTAGCATTCCTGATAGATGCTGCTAATGGTTAGATACACAAGGCAAACAGGAGTGGTGAAAGAGGGCACCCCTGTCGTGTCCCATTTTTTATATCTATGATCTTGGATATATATCCTGCTGTGCTTATAGTAGCTTTGGGGGTCGAGTATATTCCTTTCAATGCTTTTATAAATGGACCACTAAATCCCATTATGGAGAGAGACTGAAACATATAGTTCCAGTCTATACGATCGAACGCCTTCTCCGCATCCAGAGATAGGAGCAGAGAAGGCGTCCCCTGTCTTTTTAGGTATTCTGTTAGGTCTATAGTTCTGCGGATATTATCTGGGGCTTCCCGGCCTTTAATGAAACCCACCTGATCAGGATGGATCAGACGGGGGAGCAATGTTTGAAGTCTGTTTGCTAATATTTTTGTTAGAATTTTGAGGTCCTGATTTATCAATGAAATAGGCCTATAGCTCTGACATTTAGCAGGGTCCTTTCCAAGTTTGGGGATAACTACTATTTTAGCTCTAAGTATGTCAGTAGGGACTGTAGTGCCCTTCATTATGTCATTGCAAAATTTCTGTATATAGGGTACTAAGGGTATTTTAAATAGTTTGTAGTATTTGCTAGGTAAACCGTCGGGCCCTGCTGCTTTGCCGGATTTCAATTCTTTAATTACTGTGAGGATTTCTTGAACAGTGACCTCGTTCAGCGTTCAGGCTGTCATTTTCCTCAGAAGTAATCATGGGGAGGTTAGCGCTTTGTAAGAATCGGGATAGAAGTGTCTGTGTTTGGTCTGTGTGATGAACTTTTAGTCCATCATATAACGTCGCATAATAGGTAGTGAAGGTGTTGGCAATATCTTGGGGGTTTGACATCTGGTTCCACTCTACGTGTGTAACGTGGGCATGGAATATAATTTTGTTCTGTTTCGTAACTTATTAGCTAAGTACCTATCTGGCTTGTTAGAATACAAGAAGTAACCAGCCTTGAGTCTCTGGAGAGCTCTCATCGCTGATTCATTTAAGATTTTTGTCAGTAGGTTTCTTTTAGTTTGAAGGGTTCTAAATGTCACATTGGATTGTGTTGGATTGTTTTGTGTTGAGTCTCTAGAGCCGTAATCTCTAAATGGAGTTTATTAATGGTTTTATTCGCTATTTTGATGAGCCTAGCCTTCTCCTTTATCATAACCCCCAGAATAAAGGGTTTGTGTGCTGCCCAAGAATTAAGTGGATTGGTTGTAGTGTCTGTGTTCAGGGACCAGTATTCCCTCATGAGTCTTCCCACTTCAGTGCGAAATTGTGCATTGTTAAAAATGGAAGGGTCAAATGTCCAAGATTTTTGTCGCCGGAAGTTAATTAGTCCTGTCATTGTTAATTGGACTATTGAGTGGTCTGACCAGATGCATGGGTGGATACTGGAGGAGAGGATGTTGGGTATCAAAATCTGACTAGTCCAGATGTAGTCCAGTCTAGTATAAGTATTATGGGCATATGAATAAAATGTATGGTCTGTGGTATGGCCATATAGTGCTTCCCAAGTATCTAACAAATTATGTTCAGACATTGAATCTCTTATGGACTTCACTATGGATAACTGTCTAAGGTGTTTGTGCGAATGTTTGAAGTCTGTCCTAGTATCGTGATTGGTAATATTAATATTAAAATCCCCTCCAAGTATTACTCTAGAGTGGGACCACTGTGTCAGTGTATGAGAAATGTGCTGAAAGAAAGAATGCTGACCTTCATTCGGGGTGTATACATTACATAAAGTGACTTTCATGCCTTGGATGTGGCCCCTAACAATAAGAAATCGTCCTTCAGGGTCTGTTATGATCTCTTCTATCTCAAATTGTAAAGAAGAGTGTATTAGAATTGAAACTTCTCTTTTTTTCTGATCTATTGTAGAGTGAAAATGGGTAGGGAATTGTCTGTGCCAATATTTAGGGATTATGGACTGTGTGAAATGTGTCTCCTGAAGGAACACTATTTTAGCTTTTAGCTTTGTGTATTGAGTGAGTGCAATCTTACATTTAACATTGGTATTAAGACCCCTCACATTATGTGAGAGTATAATTAAGTCATTAGACATATGGGTTAGAGGCATTATCCCTTCTTATGTCAGCAGTTCTAGAGGATAGTAGTAGGGGTTTCAGTATAAAAAAACTGTGCCTTACCTGGATAGCGATTAGAATCTTTACAAACATCAGATCTTGAACAAATAAAAAAGTAATAAACATTTCAAACTTAAAACAGTAAATATTAATCCTGTGTTCAGGAGATAAGGGGGTAAAAGAAAACAAAAGAAAAACCTTCTTTCATCATATCTAAGCGTGCAGTAAAACAGTATAAAGTAGCTTATATGAGAACAAAGGTGAGCCAGCAACACAGCATTACATGAACCATAAACATTTCAAATAATCTGTAACATGAGAAGTTTATTATCCCTTCCTCAATCTTGTATCTTCTATTCCTCTCCCCCCCCCTCCCAACCCGTTCAAGAAGAACCCCTCATATCCAGGAGATCGAGGGCCTCTGTTGCAATACAAATAGTCTCTCCATAATGGAAGTCAATTCCCAGAAGTAGAGTTAAAGTGTCAGAATGTATTTAACATAACCTCACATCTTAGAGCAATGTCCCATCCCCATGGTCATAGCAAATGTCTAAACTTATCATCCTCTGCAGACAACAGAAGTCTCCTGCTTTATATTAAAGTTTCAGAGGAGAGGAGGGGAGGAAAGAAGGAAGGAGACCATATTCAACAATTCATACTTATCTGATCAGTGAGAAGTTCCTCAAGTAGATTCTACAGCCGCCGCTTCCTCGCAGTATTAAGCCATGAACTATTTTGGTCTTTTCCTTTGTACCGTTGCCCACTTGGTTCTCTTGTAGCTTTTTTCTCTTGGTAGGCTGGTGTCTACATCTGTGACTTTATCAGGAGATGGAAGGTCTGGGGTCTCCAAGTTCAGATAGGAACATATCTCTGGAATATCTTGATGGTCTCTAATGGACATTGTTTTCCCTTCGTGCTGTATAAGTAAGGCAAATGGGAATCCCCATCTGTACGGTATTTGATTTTTACGAAGTAGCAGGGTTAAAGGTCTCAAAGAGTATCGTCTCTGGAGTGTTCGCACACATAAGTCCTTATAAAATTGAATTATTGAGCCCGAAACTTGAATGTTTGATGCTGTCTCGCCACCGAGAGGATTGCTTCTTTGTCTGGAAAGCGCAGCAATTTAACGATAACATCTCTCGGTGGATGATCTCCTTTGGGTCTGGGTTTAAGGGCTCGGTGCGCTCTTTCAATTTGAAAGTGATTGTCCTCATTGTGTCCTGTGATGGCCTTGAATAGTTGTTTCAGATAGGTCTGCAAATCAGTTTGCGCTACAGATTCTGGCAGATTAAGTCTAAGGTTGCATCGTCTCGTACGATTCTCAAGGTCCTCCATTTTGTCTTGGAGGTCTTCTATTTCTTGTTTATGAGAGTGAACTTGTTGTGAGATTTTATCTGTAGCTTCCTCTCGGAGGTTGTCATTATCTTCTAGCGTGGCCACTCTCGTGCCCAATTCCTGCATATCCTGTTTTATTTCCGTTAGGCTGTTAGTTACCGTGGTTTGTATGGAGTCTAATTTAGCCCACATTTTTTCAAAGTTCATATTGATGTCCTGTTTAGATACCATATCTTTCAAATCTGCCTTTGTGATGGGCATCAAATCAGTAGCAGTGGATCCGTCATGAAATGATTGATCTGAAGCTCCTTCCACTTCTGCTTCGGGAAGTTCTAAGGATTTATCTCCTTTGGATGGTTTAAAAAATAAATTAGTTGCTACTTGTTTGCAAACAAAGGTGACTTTCTTAACTTGTCTGGAAGACATCTTGAGTGTTTTAATCTGTTGTCTTATCCTTTCAACTCAGACTGTCACTGACTCTGATCTCATCCAGCCACGGGGCTTTAAAATGACAGGCCGTGTAATAGTACTGTGGTGTAATAGTACTGTGGTGTAACAGTACTGTAGTGCTTGTCAGCTGTGTCTTACCCCATAGCGTGCGGGACCGATGTCTCAGGCAGGGCTCCGATCAGCGCGGTAAGTAGCGCCATGTGGGAGGCAAGATGGCGTTGGTATTTCTACCGCAGGAAGAGGAGATTCACTTCAGAGGTTTTGTCGGGTTCCGTCCTCACTGGGCTGCTTTTTAAGTGCCGCTTTAGGGTCTCCACCTGTCCCTTATCTGCCCCTTAGCAGGATAACGATGGTAGTTATCTTAAGCTGGCCATCCTTTATTCAGCTATCTGCACGGAGCTCCGACATTAAACGTCCATCTCCGTCTCTTGCTAGGCTCCGCCAGTTTGTATTTATTTTAACTAGTTAGTAAATAGTTAATAACTATTTACTAACTAGTCTACCTAGTTTAAATACATACAAACTTACCTGTGAAATAAAAAATAAAACCTAAGCTAGCTACAATATAACTATTAGTTATATTGTAGCTAGCTTAGGTTTTATTTCACAGGTAAGTATTTAGTTTTAAATAGGAATTATTTAGTTAATAATTGTAACTTTAATTTAGCTCTATTTTAATTATGTTAAAGTTAGGGGATGTTAGGGTTAGGGTTTGGTATAGTTTTAGGGTTACGTTAGGTTTAGGGAGGGTGTAGGGGTTAATAGTTTAATTTAGATTTTTGCGAAGTGGGGGGCTGGCGGTTTAGGGGTTAATAGATTTATTTAGTGGTAGTGATGTGGGAGGCCAGAGGTTTAGGGGTTAATAGCTTTATTTAGTTGCGGCAATGTCAGGATCGGCGGAATAGGGGTTAATAGATTTATTGTAGTGTGGGCGATGTTGGGGTGCAGGGGAATAGGGGTTAATAACTTTAGTATAGTGACGGCGATATCGGGAGCGGCAGATTTGGGGTTAATAGTTTTATTTAGATGGCGGCGATAACGGGGGTGGCAGATTAGGGGTTAATAACATTATGTAGGTGCTGGCGATGTTGGTGGGGGGCAGATTAGGGGTGTTTAGACTCGGGGTTTATGTTAGGTTTAAACATTAGATTTTTTCCCCATAGACATCAATGGGGCTCCGTTACGGAGCTTTTCTTTCCACGATCGCAGGTGTTAGACTTTTTTCTGACCCGCTCTCCCCATTGATGTCTATGGGGGAAGCGTGCACAAGCACGTCAAAACAGCGCTTATTTTTTGTGCGGTATGGAGCTTAAAAGCACCATATCGCACGCACAAGCCGGCTGTTTAAAAAAACTTGTAATGGAAGCACTATGGAGGGTGAAATAACGCAACTTTTATTGCATTCATGTCGCACCCTCTATAGTGCCAAACTTGTAATCTAGCCGTTTGATAATTATAAAAATAAGTCTACAAATTATTCTCAGGCTAAGCTGTGCTTTGAATACATCATTCTATATAGTATTTATTTACTGTTTTATTTCCCTTTAAAGGAACACTAGATTCAAAATTAAACTTTCATGATTTAGAAAGAGAACACAATTTTACAAAACTTTTCAATTCACTTCCATTATCAAAATGTGCACAGTCTTTTTACATGCACACTTTCTGAGGCAATAGAGAAAGAAGGCCAAGCCTACACAAGGTGTGTATCTGTAAACGCACTCTTCATCTCAATCAAAGCCAATTAAATGTCGTCTAAGACTAGGGTGGGTACCTGGTGGGGAAAAATATCTATGTCCCCACTACTAAAGTTAATATCTTAGCAGAAAAGCAAGCAAAATACCCTCAAGGGGAGAATGGATGGAAAAATAATTTAAAATTCAAATTTTATTAGTAAATTCTAAAATGGGAAAACAATTAAAAACAGTTAGTGAGAACAAACCAACCTATCATAAATAGTTGGGTTCAAATGGGTAGAGATGAAATTGGTTCAAAGGTTATCTGGCTGTAATATTATTACGAGTTGTAAAATATAGGTTGAATTACAAAGATGGATTGTATGGTTAAGGTTAGTTAGAGAACTACACCTCTCAATATCTGTGAATTAAATATATCTGACTGATCAATGTCAGGAATTAAATAATACAAGACTAATCTGCTATATATATATATAGTCCTCTGCCACTTTGTAGTAGAATTAAATAGTGATGTTGTCATTAAATGTAGTGCTAGTTAGAGCAATACACTGTAGCCAAAATGCTCGTATTAGGAGATCAAATTAATACAAGAGGTATTAGCATATATATCAATTTATTTTGATTAATCTGATACACATGTCTTAGCTCCTATTACTAGTAATATACTAGTTATATTTAACTAGATAGTGACCAAGTTATGATCACACAATAAACTTGGGAAACAAATATAATGATTAATTTGATCTCCTAATACGAGCATTTTGGCTACAGTGTATTGCTCTAACTAGCACTAAATTTAATGACAACATCACTATTTAATTCTACTACCAAGTGGCAGAGGACTATATATATATATAGCAGATTAGTCTTGTATTATTTAATTCCTGACATTGATCAGTCAGATATATTTAATTCACAGATATTGAGAGGTGTAGTTCTAGGTTGGTTTGTTCTCACTAACTGTTTTTAATTGTTTTCCCATTTTAGAATTTACTAATAAAATTTGAATTTTAAATTATTTTTCCATCCATTCTCCCCTTGAGGGTATTTTGCTTGCTTTTCTGCTAAGATATTAACTTTAGTAGTGGGGACATAGATATTTTTCCCCACCAGGTACCCACCCTAGTCTTAGACGACATTTAATTGGCTTTGATTGAGATGAAGAGTGCGTTTACAGATACACACCTTGTGTAGGCTTGGCCTTCTTTCTCTATTGCTCCCTTAGTGTACAGCACCTAATCCATTAGTATTATTTATATTACAAGTGTGATGATAGCAGGATGTGATGTCACTAGCTGGTGGGCGGGGCTTAGGTCCGGTGTCTGTGTCGCAGTTAGTTTAATACAATCAACCTGTCTGGATGTGTATTGCTATGCTCTGTAATAAAATAGAGTTGTACCATCATTGCTGTGTCCTGCATATGTCCTGCATCTCATGACATGGTGTCAGAAGTTCTGGACTGCGCTTCTGTTTCTGATGATGACGATGTCAAAGTTTACCCCACCTGAGCCTTTTGACTTTTCTCAGCCTGCAGCTTGGCCCACATGGCGTCAGCGGTTTCAGCGCTTCAGGATTGCATCCAAACTGAACAAGGAGAGTGGTGAAGTACAAGTTAATTCTCTTTTATACTCTATGGGGAAAGATGTAGAGCCAGTGTTCAATGCTTTTACTTTCCAAGAAGGGGAAGAAGTTAACTTTGATATAGTTATGGATAAACTCAGTGCCCACTTTGTGCCCAAAAGAAATGTGATTCATGAGAGAGCTTGTTTTCACAAACGTAATCAGCGTGTGGGAGAATCTGTGGAGTCATTTTTGCGCAGCCTGTATGAATTAGCTGAATTCTGTGAGTTTGGTGTTGCTAAAGAAGAGCAAATCAGAGACAGAATAGTTATTGGAATTGCAGATGCTGAAGTCTCCCTGAAGCTGCAGTTAGAGCCTGATTTAACACTAGACGGGGCTATTAGGATGGCCCGCCAGAGTGAACTGGTGAAAAAGCAAAGTGCTGATCTGAGGTCTGAGAGTATTGTGGATGAAGTACAACAGTCTAGGAAAATTGCTAGTGAAAGGCACAGTGTGAGCGGTAGATCTAAAGTACTGGAAAGGCCTAGAAGTGGATGGGCGCAACATGGCCGATGCACACGGTGCTACCGGGCTCATGATCAGAGTGCTATATGCCCGGCCAGAGATAAAAGATGCAGAAAATGTAACAGAATAGGCCATTTTGAAGTGGTGTGTAAAACTGAATACATTAAGGAGATGCAGGTGGACAGTGACCAGGAGGGTCAGGAAGTGTCTTTTGTGGGGTCTGTTGTGGAACGGACAAGCTCAGAGGAAGATTGGAAAGTTACCTTTACTGTAATGGGAGCCAATGTTGATTTTAAGATTGACACAGGAGCAGATATCACTGTAATGTCTTTTGCTGAATTTATGAGACTGCCTCGACAGCCCCAGCTGGCGAAGGTTACTACAAATGTTCATAGTCCTGGTGGCCGCATTGATTGTGTGGGGAAATTTCTTGCCAGCTGTGAGTACAAACAAAGGAAGTTCACCATGTGGGTGCATGTGATCCGAGGTCAGTGTGTTAACAGTTTATTGAGCAGAAAAGCAGCCTGTGACTTGGGCCTCGTGGCCAGAGTGAATGAGATCTCTGAAGATATGTTTGGCGAGTTGGGCCTACTGAGCTGCAAACCTGTCCGTATAGCACTTAAAAGTGACGCAGTCCCGTACAGTATTTCTACTCCTCGTAGAATTCCGTTCCCGCTCATGCCTCAAGTGGAGAAAGAGCTCATGCGCATGAAGTCTATGGGGGTTATTGAAGAGGTGGTTGAAGCAACTGATTGGTGTGCCCCCATTGTTCCAGTTGCAAAGAAAAATGGAAAGGTGCGCATCTGTGTGGACCTGAAAAGGTTGAATGAGGCAGTGAAGAGGGAGAGATTTTTGCTGCCGACACTGGAAGATATAGCCCCGAAGTTGGCTGGGGCGAAGTTCTTTTCCACATTAGACGCTTCTAGCGGCTTTTGGCAGATCCCCCTGGATCCAAAGTGCCGCAAACTGACTACCTTTATCACTCCGGTAGGTCGGTTCTGTTTCTGCAGACTTCCCTTTGGGATATCCTCCGCTCCTGAGATCTTTCAGAGGGAAATGAGTTCTCTCCTGAGTGGCCACGTGGGCACAGCAGTCGTCATGGACGACATTCTAGTGTATGGGTCTACAGTGGAGGAGCATGATCAGCGTTTGAGTTGTGTGCTGCAGGCTATCAAAGAGTCTGGGCTGAAGCTGAATAAAGAAAAATGTCATTTTAGGAAAACTGAATTATGCTACTTTGGGCATATCATCAATGGGGATGGCATCAAGCCGGACCCCGAGAAAATTCGGGCTATCGAACAGATGAAAAGCCCTTCTGATGTACATGAGCTGAGACAGATATTGGGCCTAGTAAATTACGTGGGCAAGTTTCTTCCAGATTTATCTACAGTTTTGCACCCTATCACAGAGTTGCTTAAGAAAGATGTTGCCTGGGTCTGGGGACCCTCACAAGAAAAGGCGTTCCTGCATGCTAAGTCCCTGCTGGGGTCTGCCCCAGTGCTGGGGTTCTACGACCCTTCAAAAAAGACTGTGGTTAGTGCTGATGCAAGCAGTTATGGGTTGGGGGCTGCACTCCTGCAGCTGAATGACAACAAACTACAGCCCATCGCCTACTGTTCCCGCACACTGACGGCTGCGGAGTCAAAATACGCTCAAATTGAGAAAGAGTGCCTGGCTGCAGTTTGGGCCTGTGAGCGCTTTCAGCGTTATCTAGTGGGTTTGGAGAAATTTAGTCTGGAAACTGACCACAAACCGCTAGTCCCTCTTATCAATTCTTATGACATCGACAAAACACCCTTGAGATGCCAGAGACTTTTAATGAGACTACTCAGGTTCAATGTTCAGGCAGTGCATGTGCCGGGGAAGCAGCTGGTTGTGGCAGATACACTGTCCAGGCTCCCGCTGGCTGCTGCTGAAGAATCCTCCACAGAGTCGGATGTAAAAGTGTATGTTGATTCAGTTCTGGCCTCTAAGTCCATTTCTTCAAGGAAACTGGAAGAGATAAAGAAAGAGACATATTTGGACACAGATCTGCAAGAAGTTATAAGGTACATAAGAGATGGCTGGCCCGAGAGCCGGGCAGCCTGGATGTCTTTAAATGCTTACCAGCCAGAGAGGTCACAGCTCACGGAGCTGGAGGGGTTGGTACTGTTCCAAGACCGTATTGTAATTCCTGTCAGCATGAGGAAGGAGATGTTAAACAGGATTCACGATGGCCACTTAGGCATTACAAAGTGCAGAGAAAGAGCAGCTACAGCTGTGTGGTGGCCTGGGATCAGCTCCGACATTGCAAATCACGTGTCTAAATGTGCCTTTTGCCGGGAACGCCGGCCTACTCAGAGAAGGGAGCCCTTAATGTCTACTCCGCTGCCTGCGGGGCCGTGGCAGAAAATAGCTGCTGATTTGTGCGAACTGCACGGGAAAAAGTTTCTTGTTGTTATCGACTACTATTCCAGGTATTTGGAAATAGCACCCCTGAATGATATCACAAGTCAGGCCGTTATCATTCGCCTGAAGAGCTTGTTCGCCCGCTGGGGCATTCCAATGGAGCTGGTGAGTGATAATGGCATGCAGTTCGCTTCTACAGAGTTCAGTGCTTTCAGCAGGGAATATGATTTTGTACATTCCACGTCAAGTCCACATTATCCGCAGGCCAACGGAATGGCTGAAAGGGCAGTTCAAACAACAAAATTCATCCTAAAGCAATCTGAACCGTACCTAGCCCTCTTGTCATACAGGGCGACGCCCATTCAAGCCACCGGGTTTAGCCCGGCACAGCTGATGCTAGGACGCCAGATTCGCACCACTTTACCCTCAGTGGGTGTCTTCAAGCCGCCTGGCCCTGTTCCTCGGGACGAAGTCCTTAGGAGGGATGAAGAGGCCAAAAAGGGTTATCGTTTCTTCTACGACAGGAGACATTCTGTCAGGCCTTTACAGGAACTGAAAGCGGGCCAAAGTGTCAGAATTAAACTGGATGATGAGAAGAAATGGAAGACGCCTGCTATGGTAGTGGGCCGCTCTCCAGAACCAAGGTCTTACACGGTCCTTACAGAGGGAGGGACGGTTACACGCCGTAACCGAAGACATCTTCAGCCTGTACCTGAGAGTCTGGAACCGGATACCTCAGTACCACCGCCGGTGGGATCTCCTGTTCTAAGAGAGGTGCCTTCCCCTCAGCAAGATCATAGCGGGGATATATCTTTGCCTCCAGCAGACTCTTGTTCACCATCTTCTGTATCAGAGGACAGTTCATGCAAAGTTACATCAAGCGGAAGAGTGGTGAGGCTTCCGGCCCGATACAGGGACTGACTTTAGCTAGAACAGTGACCGGAAGTATGGGCAGAATAATCCCATGGTCACTGTGGACTAGGGTAGTCTACCCCGATGTCCAAGTCAGGATGTAATTTATTTGTTCATGTTTTCTAATCCATCTGTTCTTATAATGTTCTAAAACAAAATGTTGTTGTATACCCTGTTGGTGTACTTTGTTATTTAATATATGCGAATGTATGCTTTGCCTTTGAAAAAGGGGAAGATGTGATGATAGCAGGATGTGATGTCACTAGCTGGTGGGCGGGGCTTAGGTCCGGTGTCTGTGTCGCAGTTAGTTTAATACAATCAACCTGTCTGGATGTGTATTGCTATGCTCTGTAATAAAATAGAGTTGTACCATCATTGCTGTGTCCTGCATATGTCCTGCATCTCATGACAACAAGTAAATAATCTTTTACATATTGGACATCTCTCTCCCAGTGGTGCCATTCTCCAATTCTCCCCTTTCTTTCTTTCTTTCCCATTCCATTTGCTAGACGCTTTCTGAGGCACCTGCTCCTACTGAGCATGTGCAAGAGTTCACCGTATATATGTGTATGTGCTTGTGATTGGTTGATGGCGGTCACATGATGCAGGGGGGGATGGAAAATAGAATGAACTATAAAATTTGTCAGAAAGAAAATACACCACTCATTTGAAATTCAGACTATGGGGCCCATTTATCAAGCTCCGTACGGAGCTTGTGGGCCCGTGTTTCTGACGAGTCTTCAGACTCGCCAGAAACACACTTTATGAAGCAGCGGTCTAAAGACCGCTGCTCCATAACCCTGTCCGCCTGCTCTGAGCAGGCGGACAGGAATCGCCGGAAATCAACCCGAGCGAGTCAGCAGAAGGCGGCGTTGCACCAGCAGCTCTTGTTAAATGCGGAGAGCGTATTGCTCTCCGCATTTAGCGAGGTCTTGCGGACCTGATCCGCACTGTCGGATCAGGTCCGCAAGACCTTTAATAAATAGGCCCCATAGGACCTGATTCTAAAACATTCACCAGTCAAGATGTGGTTTTCCAACACTCGCAGAATCAGTGCTCATGGAATTTTATAAAAAAAAGATACTGTCCCTGCGAGTGGCGAGATGTCTCCCATAAAATAATGATAGCTCTCTACTAGGTAACAGTTCTCAATGGAGGGTGAAACTGGCGTGTTTTATAACATGAATATTACGCTTAATAGAAATCAAATTACGCTGTTTTCAGTAAACTGTACATTAAATTCACTGTAATTTTCGCATGCATAGATTTTCCTTTCAGAGTAATTAGTTGTATTGAGTATTTTGGTGAAAACTCGCCACTTTTTAACTGGTGAGAAAAAAACACGAGAAAAAAACCCAGTAAGATCTGTAGTGTGAAAATGTTTATAGCATTACGCTGGGATTTGATAGAAAATTTCATATACGCCCATGTTCAGCCCATTTTACGCAAAAAACAACAATTACCCTTTTTATTTTGTACAAATTTCTTGCTTTATTTTGCAAATCCAGTGAACTTAAATTACAATTTACGATGTGCATAGTTAATACGATTTATTCCTGTGCAATTTACCTAAAAAAAAATAAGTTTTTGATAAAATACGATTTTTGGTGAACAATTTTGTTACGATTTTTATGTGAATGATTAAATTATTTGTTTTGTATGATTTTTAAATTGTAAATTTTATTGTGCACGTTTGTAATGTATCTCCTTACTATGGGGTCAATTTATCAAAAAGTCAATCTCAGTGCATTCGCCGGCATCAATACACTCGCCAGACATCGCTGCCGCGGATCTCAATACGATCCCCTTATTTATAAAAAAAGCCATCAAAAACACAAGCGTCAAGTACGGTGCGAAGAGCATTGGACTGTTAACTAACAGTCATCGATGACGCGCTTATTCGGGTTTTCCCCAACTTTATTTTATACCATTTCATTACTGTCCATGAACAAGCACATTTCTCTAAAGCTAATCTTTTATTTTTCAACTGTTAATGTCCAAGAAATAGTTACATTTATACCTCAACAAACAATATCTCATAGAAAGTTATTGTTATATTGATTTGTTATACAAAAAAAAATCTGTTATATGATACTTTCACATAGATTAAAGTGTATTTGTATTTAGAAGTCATGATATGCTTTTATTTCATATTTTATTTTTATAAATGATTATTAATGCTAGAATTTGTACATATACCTTTGCACATACTTGTGTGTGTGTGTGTGTGTGTATATATATATATATATATATATATATATATATATATATATATATATATATATACATATATATATATATATATATATGTATATATATATATATATATATATATATATACATATATATATATATATATATATATATATATATATATATATATATACATATATATATATATATATATATATATATATATATACATATATATATATATATATATATATATATATATATATATATATATATATATATATATATATATATATATATATATATATACAGTGTGTGTGTTTATATATATATATATATATATATACATATATATATAGTGTAAATGTATTATTATTCTGAGCAGGAATAATTGCAAATATAACGTAATCAGAGTAACATATGTATTTATTTGCAATCAATGGATATTTTAAGAGCTGGGCCAGTTTTCTCTCTGTACCTGTGTAACCCCTCCTGATTGCAATCTAGTTTTATAAACCACCCCTTCACAGGTGTTATAAAATAGGCTGGCATATAAGATTACATTTCTTACTGAAAAAGAAATTCAAGAGAAGGATGAAATACACTGTAAATAGCATGACAGTAAAGAGGTGATTTTCATTTCTGCTGTATCTGAATCATGACAGTTTAATGTTAGGTGGGCTATCCCTTTGAGCTATCATCTTAAGATTATATTGAAACAAACATCAATTCCCATTTTAAAATCCTTGTCTAAAATATTACTTTGTGTGTCCTAATATCAGCATCAATGTTTATCTTTAATTCTAAATTCACATATACTGTACATACTTTCAAAGTATAATACACAATGTAACAAATGGCACTTACAAGTTCTGATGAGTGATGAGTGTTTAGGAGTTTGCACCATAATTGATGCGAAAAGTGTTGCATCAAAAATGGTGTGAAGTGGAGAGTGGGACTTGTGTTACATGGCTTAAACATGGTGCACATAGATTTTTCACAAAAAATAAAAAGGAAGTTAACTATATTAAGTTCTGTATTTCATTTTTATCTCTATATCTATTAGTGCGACAAGTTTGGGGCAAAATTTCAACAAATTTGTAGAAATATTGTCCCCTTGCTTTGCAATGAGAGACAAATTTGTAACATAATCCATTAAGTAGTAATGTATTTTTCATTTTTATTCCTATATCTACTAGTGCACCAAATGTGTAGCAATAATATTGTTTGATTTAGAAAGGGTATACAATTTTAATAGATTTTCTAATTTACTTTTATTATGTAATTTACTTCATTCTCTTGCAGCATAGAACATTAAGTTTTCTGTGTTTTCAGACTCCCATTGAGTTCTATGGCATCCGCGACCTCAAGGGTGGCGGATTGAAAACTAGGAACGCTGCGTCAGAATCCACGTGAGCGTACCTGTTAAATGTTTGATAAATTGTGAAAAGGCTCGAATAGAGTCGAATCTGAATTCGGAACTTCTGAAATGACACAATCATTGATCTGTGTCGGATTGAGATCACGGGATCGTATTTTACGTCACAAAGTTCAACATTTGCCGATCTTGACGCTTTGATAACTATGGCGGATCAATCTCGCAACAAATACTATGCGGAATTCAAGCGTATTTTCAGTTGACGCTTTGATAAATAGACCCCTGTATGAAAATGCAGTTAGCCCCGCTTAGTGAGACACCCTGTTTTCAGGGTAAAAAGTGATTTTATAGAATTTCACCAGAGAAATAGAAGTGCAGGCGAGTATTCTTATAGAATCTTACCAGCCCACAGAGCTTTTTATAATCGGGGCCTAAGTGCTTTTGCATTGTGTTTTTATTATTCATTAGTTTAATTTGCAGTGCTACTGTATTTAAGGGTAAAGTCGGTTTGATGAAGAATTTGTGTTTAAATATAACATAATAAAAGCAGGGCTGGCCTGGCATTGCCAAATGACCAGATTACGGCAGCATTAATAGTAATGTTATAAGATGACGTAGGACCAGTGCAGAGTACAGCTGCCTCCATGGTCACCCCTATACATTGGTACTGTAAACTTCCCAGCATTCTTCAGCAAAGATTAACCCCTCTGTCTCCAGTCTGCACACGTACTGGTAACACTGTAACTCTACTCTCTACAAGTTATTTTTATACAGATTTAAGTGATCCATTTGTACCCTACATTCCTGTTCCCACAAGCAGGACAGTAATGATGAGATTATTTATGTCGCCTCTCTGCTCACTCAGCGCCTGACAGCTGACCACTTGAGACGAGAATTAATGTCCTGAGCACAGAATCGCTCCGCAGTACAAGCTTTCTCTGCATTTGCTTCTGGTGCCACACCGTGGGCCTGCGAAAGGGAGATAAACGCTGGGAAGTAATGGCCACTTGCCAAACAAGCAGGGGCTTCTCAAGCTTTTTATTCTGCTTCATACACACTCATTAAATTGCTCTGCACCAAGTGATACAGCACATATACTGCTCTTAAATACATACAACTGAAATGTAAATGTTATTATTAGAGGTATTTTACAATACACGTTAGCAAAAGGCTTCCAGTAGTAGTTATGACGGAGAACTGTTACTGCACACTGAGCATATGTACATATGCCCTGTGCACCCTCATTTCATTCTGCAGCTGCTTAGATACTGCAGCATATACTGTGGCAGCTAAGACTTACTGACCAGTAGATACCACAGGCAGCTGTGTACATGAACCATATGTACATATAACTATATATAACCAGCCTGTCACTGAACAAAGTCCTGGTACCGAAACACAATTCTTATTGCCCACCCAAATGGAACTGAGTCTGTATTCACTGAGTGATTTATTACAACCCTGCTGTATTTTATTATTATTATTATTATTATTATTATTATTAGTTATTTGTAGAGAAACAACCCTGCTGTATTATTTTATTATTATTATTATTATTATTATTATTAGTTATTTGTAGAGAAACAACCCTGCTGTATTTTATTATTATTATTATTATTATTAGTTATTTATAGAGAAACAACCCTGCTGTATTTTATTATTATTAGTTATTTGTAGAGAAACAACCCTGCTGTATTTTATTATTATTATTATTATTAGTTATTTGTAGAGAAACAACCCTGCTGTATTTTATTATTATTATTATTAGTTATTTGTAGATAAACAACCCTGCTGTATTTTATTATTATTATTATGATTATCATCAGTTATTTGTAGATAAACAACCCTGCTGTAGTTTATTATTATTATTATCCATTATTATTATTATTATTATTATTAGTTATTTGTAGAGAAACAACCCTGCTGTAGTTTATTATTATTATTATCCATTATTATTATTATCATAATCAGTTATTTGTAGAGAGACAACCCTGCCATATTTTATTATTGTTATTATTATTATTATTATTATTATAATTATTATCATTATCAGTTATTTGTAGAGAGACAACACTGCTGTATTTTATTATTGTTATTATTATAATAATAATTATTATTATTATCAGTTTTTTGTAGAGAGACAACCCTGCTGTATTTTATTATTAATATCAGTTATTGTTATTATCAGTTGTTTGTAGAGAGACAACCCTGCTGTATTTTATTATTATTATTATTATTTATTATTACCAGTTATTTGTAGAGAGACAACCCTGCTGTATTTTATTATTATTATTATTTATTATTACCAGTTATTTGTAGAGAGACAACCCTGCTGTATTTTATTATTATTATTATTTATTATTACCAGTTATTTGTAGAGAGACAACCCTGCTGTTTTTTATTATTATTATTATTTATTATTACCAGTTGTTTGTAGAGAGACAACCCTGCTGTATTTTATTATTATTATTATTTATTATTACCAGTTATTTGTAGAGAGACAACCCTGCTGTATTTTATTATTATTATTATTATTATAATAAAAATTATTATTATCAGTTTTTTTGTAGAGAGACAACCCTGCTGTATTTTATTATTATTATTATTATTATTATTATTATTATTTATTATTACCAGTTATTTGTAGAGAGACAACCCTGCTGTATTTTATTATTATTATTATTATTATTATTATTATTATTATTATTATTATTTATTATTACCAGTTATTTGTAGAGAGACAACCCTGCTGTATATTATTATTGTTATTATTGTTATTATAATAATAATAATTATCTGTTTTTTGTAGAGAGGCAACCCTGCTGTATTTTATTATTGTTATTATTATTAGTTATTATTATCAGTTATTTTAAGAGCGCCAACCCTGCTGTATTTTTATCTTTAAACTGTATAACGAGTACAAACCCAGAAATGCAGAGATTCAGTGGGTATTACTCTTCTAAGGATATTTCTGGTTATGGGGAATGTGATAATGAGAATAGAAACAGAAGCCATGTGTAAGTGATACAGGAGATGAGGACACTGGGGACTACTGTATGAAACAGAACAGACTCTCTGCAGTGCTGTGTGTTACCACTAGAGGGTTCAGCACAGCTTAGCTACAAGGATGTGCCTGTCTCTCGCTTGTAGCAACAAAGTAGATAAACGTCCCCTTGTCAGCAGCGAGTAAAGTGTATTTTATTGACACCACGTGCACAGTACACAGAGCACACTTACCAATCAGTTATTTAAATTTTATTGGCAACCCGTGCACAATCCACGTAGAAGACTTACTAACCAGTTATTTACATTTTACTGGCACCACATGCACAGTCCACGTAACAGACTTACCAACCAGTTATTTACATTTTATTGGCACCACATAAACAGTCCACATAGCAGACTTACCAACCAGTTATTTACATTTTATTGGCATCAAGTGCATAGTCCATGTAGCAGACTTACCAACCAGTTATTTACATTTTATTGGCACCACGTGCACAGTCCACGTAACAGACTTACCAACCAGTTATTTACATTTTATTGGCACCATGTGCACAGTCCACATGTGCACAGTCCACGTAGCAGACCTACCAACCAGTTATTTACATTTAATTGGCATCATGTGCACAGTCCACGTAGCAGACTTACCAACCAGTTATTTACATTTTATTGGCACCATGTGCACAGTCCACGTAGCAGACTTACCAACCAGTTATTTACATTTTATTGGTACCACGTGCACAGTTCACGTAGAAGACTTACCAACCATTTATTTACATTTTATTGGCATCACGTGCACAGTCCACGTAGCAGACTTACCAACCAGTTATTTACATTTTATTGGCACCACATGCACAGTCCACGTAGCAGACTTACCAACCAGTTATTTACATTTAATTGGCATCAAGTGCACAGACCATGTAGCAGACTTACCAACCAGTTATTTACATTTTATTGGCACCATGTGCACAATCCATGTAGCAGACTTACCAACCAGTTATTTACATTTTATTGGCACCACATGCACAGTCCACGTAGCAGACTTACCAACCAGTTATTTA
This sequence comes from Bombina bombina, assembly GCF_027579735.1. Classification (NCBI taxonomy): domain Eukaryota; kingdom Metazoa; phylum Chordata; class Amphibia; order Anura; family Bombinatoridae; genus Bombina; species Bombina bombina. The sequence continues at coordinate 192,333,330 of NC_069505.1, read as the reverse complement.
CATTTTATTGGCATCAAGTGCACAGACCATGTAGCAGACTTACCAACCAGTTATTTACATTTTATTTGCATTACGTGCACAGTTCACGTAGCAGACTTACCAACCAGTTATTTATATTTTATTGGCACCATGTGCACAGTCCACCTAGCAGACTTAACAACCAGTTATTTACATTTTATTGGCACCATGTTCACAGTCCACATAACAGACTTACCAACCAGTTATTTACATTTTATTGGCACCACGTGCGCAGTCCACGTAGAAGACTTACCAACCAGTTATTTACATTTTATTGGCATCACATGCACAGTCCGCGTAGCAGACTTACCAACCAGTTATTTACATTTTACTGGCACCATGTGCACAATCCACGTAGCAGACTTACCAACCAGTTATTTACATTTTATTGGCATCAAGTGCACAGTCCATGTAGCAGACTTACCATCCAGTTATTTAAATTTTATTAGCACCACGTGCACAGTGCACATAGCAGACTTACCAACCAGTTATTTACATTTTATTGGCACCACATGCACAGTCCATGTAGCAGACTTGCCAACCATTTCTTTACATTTTATTTGCAACAAGTGCACAGTCCATGTAGCAGACTTACCAAACAGTTATTTACATTATATTGGCACCCCGTGCACAGTCCACGTAGCAGACTTACCAACCATTTCTTTACATTTTATTTGTATCAAGGGCACAGTCCACGTAGCAGACGTACCAACCTGTTATTTACATTTTATTGGCAACATTTGCACTGTCCATGTAGCAGACATACCAACCAGTTATTTACATTTTATTGGCACCACTTGCACAGTCCACGTAGCAGACTTACCAACCAGTTATTTACATTTTATTGGCACCACGTGCACAGTCCATGTAGCAGACTTACCAACCAGTTATTTAAATTTTATTGGCACCACGTGCACAGTCCACGTAGCAGACTTACCAACCAGTTTTTTACATTTTATTTGCATCAAGTGCACAGTCCACGTAGCAGACTTACCAACCAGTTATTTACATTTTATTGGAACCATTTGCACTGTCCACGTAGCAGACATACCAACCAGGTATTTATATTTTATTGGCACCACATGCACAGTTCACGTAGAAGACTTACCAACCAGTTATTTACATTTTATTGGCACCACGTGCACAGTCCACGTAGCAGACTTACCACCCAGTTATTTACATTTTATTGGCACCACGTGCACAGTCTACATAGCAGAATTACCAACCAGTTATTTACATTTTATTGGCACCACGTGCACAGCCCACAGAGAAAACTTACCAATCAATCATTTACATTTATTTCACCACGTGCACAGTCCACGTAGCAGACTTACCAATCAGTTTTTTAAATTTTATTGGCACCATGTGCATAGTCCACAGAACACACTTAGCAATCAGTTATTCACATTTTATTTCCGCCATGTGCATAGTCCACAGAGCACACTTACAGTTTTTTACATTTTATTGGCACCACGTGCACAATCCACAAAGCACACTTACTAATTAGTTATTTACATTTTATTGGCATCGCCTGCACACTTTACTGATACACCTGACACACTTCACTGTACACTTTCTGATGTTTTGAGGGTTAAAAGGGAAAGAACATGGGGTTAATAGTTACATAAATTAGATTTTGAGGGAGAAAGATAGCAGCATTTGGTTAATAGAGACAAAGATGTTAGCTTAGTGCCTCTAACTAGCAGCAGATACGTACATATGGGGTTAATAAGTACTGCAGGGGTTAAAGACAGAGCAGCAGGGTTGGATAAAGGATACAAATACCTTCATATAAAGCAATATTAGATTTCTGGCTACTGAATAATCCCAGTCTTATGGCAAACTTATTGCAAACATGTCAAGAAAAATGTAATTTCATATGGATCAATTCCAGCGAGACAGAGATAGGGAGAGAGATACAGTGAGAGAGAGAACAACAGAGAGAGAGAAAACGACAGAGAGAGAGAGAACGACAGAGAGAGAACGTCAGAGAAAGAGAACGGCAGAGAGAGAGAGAATGATGGAGAATGAGAGAAGAAAAGAAATAGAGAGAGAGGGGGAGGGAGAGAGAGACAGAGGTATAGAGAATAAGAAGATATAGGGGCGTTAAGGCGGAAGGATAAGGAAATATCCCAGAACAAAGTGAGTGTAGAAAATGAGGTAAGCGGTACTCACGGTAGACAGGGTGGTCCTTCACGGCAAGAGAAAGACAATCCAGCAGTATAGCAGTTCAGGGATAAACCAATAGAGTGGTCAGGAACAGGATCAGTCAGAGTAGCACAGAGAGAGAGTCAAAGTAGCATAGGGAGAGAGTCAGAGTAGCACAGAGAGAGAGTCAGAGTAGCACAGATAGAGTCAGAGTAGCATACAGAGTCAGAGTAGTATAGGGAGAGTCAGAGTAGCACAGAGAGAGAGTCAAAGTAGCATAGGGAGAGAGTCAGAGTAGCACAGAGAGAGAGTCAGAGTAGCACAGATAGAGTCAGAGTAGCATACAGAGTCAGAGTAGTATAGGGAGAGTCAGAGTAGCACAGAGAGAGAGTCAAATTAGCATAGGGAGAGAGTCAGAGTAGCACAGAGAGAGAGTCAGAGTAGCACAGAAAGAGAGTCAGAGTAATACAGAGAGAGAGTCAGAGTAGCATAGAGGAGAGTAGCATTGAGAGAGAGAGTAAGAGTAGCACAAAGAGAGTCAGAGTAGCACAGAGAGAGAGTCTGAGTAGCACAGAGAGTCAGAGTAGCACAGAGAGAAAATCAGAGTAGAACAGAGAGAGTCAGAGTAGCACAGAGAGAGAGAGTTGGAGTAGCACAGAGAGAAAATCAGAGTAGAACAGAGAGACTCAGAGTAGCACAGAGAGAGAGTTGGAGTAGCACAGAGAGAGAGTTGGAGTAGCACAGAGAGAGAGAGAGTCAGAGTAGTACAGAGAGACAGAGAGAGTCAGAGTAGCACAGAGAGAGTCAGAGTAGCACAGAGAGAGAGTCAGAGTAGTAATACAGAGAGAGAGTCAGAGTAGCATAGGGAGAGAGTCAGGGTAGCACAGAGATAGTGTCAGAGCAGAGAGAGAGAGCATCAGAGTAGCACAGAGAGAGAGTCAGGGAAGCACAGAGAGATTCAGAGTAGCACAGAGAGTCAGAGTAACATAGGGAGAGAGTCAGAGTAGCAGAATGAGAGAGAGAGTCAGTAGCACAGAGAGAAAGAGAGAGTCAGAGTAGCACAGAGAGAGTCAGAGTAGCACAGAGAGAGAGAGAGAGTCAGAGTAGCACAGAGAGAGAGAGTCAGAGTAGCACAGAGAGAGAGAGATTCAGAGTAGCACAGAGAGTCAGAGTAACATAGGGAGAGAGTCAGAGTAGCAGAATGAGAGAGAGAGTCAGTAGCACAGAGAGAAAGAGAGAGTCAGAGTAGCACAGAGAGAGTCAGAGTAGCACAGAGAGAGAGAGAGAGTCAGAGTAGCACAGAGAGAGAGAGTCAGAGTAGCACAGAGAGAGAGAGAGTCAGAGTAGCACAGAAATAGTGCAGAGAGAGAGAGCATCAGAGTAGCACAGAGAGAGAGTCAGAGTAGCAGAGAGAGAGTCAGAGTAGAACAGAGAGAAAGTCAGAGTAGAACAGAGAGAAAGTCAGAGTAATACAGAGAGAGAGTCAGAGTAGCATAGAGAGAGAGAGAGAGTCAGAGTAGCACAGATAGAGAGTCAGAGTAATACAGAGAGAGAGTCAGAGTAGCATAGAGGAGAGTAGCATTGAGAGAGAGAGAGTAAGAGTAGCACTGAGAGAGAGAGTCAGAGTAGCACAAAGAGAGTCAGAGTAGCACAGAGAGTCAGAGTAGCACTAAGAGAGAGAGAGTCTGAGTAGCACAGAGTCAGAGTAGCACAGAGAGAAAATCAGAGTAGAACAGAGAGAGTCAGAGTAGCACAGAGAGAGAGTTGGAGTAGCACAGAGAGAGAGAGAGAGAGAGAGAGAGAGAGAGTCAGAGTAGCACAGAGAGAGAGAGAGAGTCAGAGTAGCACAGAGAGAGAGAGTCAGAGTAGCACAGAGAGAGAGTTGGAGTAGCACAGAGAGAGTTGGAGTAGCACAGAGAGAGAGTTGGAGTAGCACAGAGAGAGAGAGAGTCAGAGTAGCACAGAGAGAGAGAGAGAGTCAGAGTAGCACAGAGAGAGAGAGAGAGAGTCAGAGTAGCACAGAGAGAATCAGAGTAGAACAGAGAGAGAGTTGGAGTAGCACATAGAGAGAGTTGGAGTAGCACAAAGAGAGTCAGAGTAATACAGAGAGAAAGTCAGAGTAGCATAGGAAGAGAGTCAGAGTGGCACATAGAGAGAGTCTGAGTAGCACAGAGAGAGAGAGTCAGAGTAATACAGAGAGAGAGTCAGAGTAGCATTGAGAGAGAGAGTCAGAGTAGCACAAAGAGAGTCAGAGTAGCACAGAGAGAGAGTCAGAGTAGCACTAAGAGAGAGAGAGTCTGAGTAGCACAGAGTCAGTGTAGCACAGAGAGAAATTCAGAGTAGAACAGAGAGAGTCAGAGTAGCACAGAGAGAGTCAGAGTAATACAGAGAGAGAGTCAGAGTAGCATAGGGAGAGAGTCAGAGTAGCACAGAGAGAGAGAGAGTCAGGGTAGCACAGAGATAGTGTCAGAGCAGAGAGAGAGAGCATCAGAGTAGCACAGAGAGAGTCAGAGTAATACAGAGAGAGAGTCAGAGTAGCATAGGGAGAGAGTCAGAGTAGCACAGAGAGAGAGAGAGAGAGAGAGTCAGGGTAGCACAGAGATAGTGTCAGAGCAGAGAGAGAGAGCATCAGAGTAGCACAGAGAGAGTCAGAGTAATACAGAGAGAGAGTCAGAGTAGCATAGGGAGAGAGTCAGAGTAGCACACAGAGAGAGAGAGAGTCAGGGTAGCACAGAGATAGTGTCAGAGCAGAGAGAGAGAGCATCAGAGTAGCACAGAGAGAGAGTCAGAGAACCACAGAGAGATTCAGAGTAGCACAGAGAGAAAATCAGAGTAGAACAGAGAGAGTCAGAGTAGCACAGAGAGAGAGTTGGAGTAGCACAGAGAGAAAATCAGAGTAGAACAGAGAGAGTCAGAGTAGCACAGAGAGAGAGTTGGAGTAGCACAGAGAGAGAGTTGGAGTAGCACAGAGAGAGAGAGAGTCAGAGTAGCACAGAGAGAGAGAGTCAGAGTAGCACAGAGAGAGTCAGAGTAGCACAGAGAGAGAATCAGAGTAGAACAGAGAGATAATCAGAGTAGAACAGAGAGAGAGTTGGAGTAGCACAGAGAGAGAGTCAGAGTAGCACAGAGAGAGTCAGAGTAGCACAGAGAGAGAATCAGAGTAGAACAGAGAGAGAATCAGAGTAGAACAGAGAGAGAATCAGAGTAGAACAGAGAGAGAGTTGGAGTAGCACAGAGAGAGTCAGAGTAATACAGAGAGAAAGTCAGAGTAGCATAGGAAGAGAGTCCGAGTGGCACATAGAGAGAGTCTGAGTAGCACAAAAAGAGAGAGTCAGAGTAATACAGAGAGAGAGTCAGAGTAGTATAGGGAGAGAGTCAGAGTAGCACAGAGAGAGAGTTGGAGTAATACAGAGAGAGTCAGAGTAACATAGGGAGAGAGTCAGAGTAGCACAGAGAGAGAGTAAGAGTAATACAGAGAGAGTCAGAGTAGCATAGAGAGAGAGCGTCAGAGTAGCACAGATATAGAGTCAGAGTAATACAGGGAGAGAGTCAGAGTAGCATAGAGACAGAGAGGCAGAGTAGCATAGAGAGAGAGAGAGTCAGAGTAGCATAGAGAGAGTCAGAGTAGCACAGAGAGGGAGAGAGTCAGAGTATTACAGAGAGAGAGTCAAAGTAGCATAGAGAGAGAGAGAGAGTCTGAGTAGCACAGAGAGAGAGTCGGAGTAATACAGAGAGAAAGTCAGAGTAGCATAGGGAGAGAGTCAGAGTGGCACAGAGAGAAAGAGTCAGAGTAATACAGAGAGAGAGTCAGAGTAATACAGAGAGAGAAACAGAGTAATACAGGGAGTCAGAGTAGCATGGGGGAAGAGTCAGAGTAGCACAGAGAGCGAGAGTCAGAGTAATACAGGAAGAGAGAGTCAGTAGCACAGAGAGAGAGAGTAAGAGTAGCACAGAGAGTCAGAGTAACTCAGAAAGAGAGAGTCAGAGTAATACAGAGAGAGTCAGAGTAGCACTGAGAGAGAGATTCAGAGTAGCACTAAGAGAGAGAGTCAGAGTAGCACAGAGAGAGAGAGAGAGAGAGAGAGAGTCAGAGTAGCACAGAGAGGAATCAGAGTAGAACAGAGAGAGTCAGAGTAGCACTGAGAGAGAGTCAGAGTAGCACTGAGAGAGAGAGTCAGAGTAGCAGAGAGAGAGAGAGTCTGAGTAGCACAGAGAGAGAGTCAGAGTAATACAGAGAGAGAGTCAGAGTAGCATAGGGAGAGAGTCAGAGTAGCACAAAGAAAGAGTTGGAGTAGCACAGAGAGAGTCAGAGTAATACAGAGAGAGAGTCAGAGTAGCATGGGGGAGAGTCAGAGTAGCGCAGAGAGCGAGGGTCAGAGTAATACAGGGAGACAGAGTCAGTAGCACAGAGAGAGAGAGTCAGAGTAGCACAGAGAAAGAGTCAGAGTAGCACATAGAGATAGAGAGTCAGAGTAGCATGGGGGAGAGTCAGAGTAGCGCAGAGAGCGAGGGTCAGAGTAATACAGGGAGACAGAGTCAGTAGCACAGAGAGAGAGAGTCAGAGTAGCACAGAGAAAGAGTCAGAGTAGCACATAGAGATAGAGAGTCAGAGTAGCACAGAGAGAGAGTCAGTAGCACAGAGAGTCAGAGTAGCACAGAGAGAGTCAGAGTAGCACAGAGAGAGAGTCAGAGTAGCACAGAAAGAGTCAGAGTAGCACAGAGAGAGTCAGAGTAGCAGAGAGAGAGTCAGAGTAGCGCAGAGAGAGTCAGAGTAGCAGAGAGAGAGTCAGAGTAATACAGAGAGAGAGTCAGAGTAGCAGAGAGAGAGTCAGAGTAGCAGAGAGAGAGTCAGAGTAATACAGAGAGAGAGTCAGAGTAGCACAGAGAGTCAGAGTAGCACAGAGAGTCAGAGTAGCGCAGAGAGAGTCAGAGTAGCACAGAGAGAGAGTCAGAGTAGCACAGAAAGAGTCAGAGTAGCAGAGAGAGAGTCAGAGTAGCAGAGAGAGAGTCAGAGTAGCATAGAGAGAGAGTCAGAGTAGCATAGAGAGAGTCAGAGTAGCAGAGAGAGAGTCAGAGTAATACAGAGAGAGAGTCAGAGTAGCGCAGAGAGAGTCCGAGTACCACAGAGAGAGAGTCAGAGTAGCACAGAAAGAGTCAGAGTAGCACAGAGAGAGTTAGAGTAGCAGAGAGAGAGTCAGAGTAATACAGAGAGAGAGTCAGAGTAGCGCAGAGAGAGTCAGAGTAGCACAAAGAAAGAGTTGGAGTAGCACAGAGAGAGTCAGAGTAATACAGAAAGAGAGTCAGAGTAGCATGGGGGGAGAGTCAGAATAATACAGGGAGAGAGTCAGAGTAGCACAGAGAAAGAGTCTGAGTGGCACAGAGAGAGAGTCAGAGTAGCACAGAGAGATAGAGAGTCAGAGTAGCACTGAGAAAGAGCATCAGAGTAGCGCAGAGAGAGTCAGAGTAGCAGAGAGAGAGTCAGAGTAGCATAGGCAGAGAGTCAGAGTAGCACAAAGAAAGAGTTGGAGTAGCACAGAGAGAGTCAGAGTAATACAGAGAGAATGTCAGAGTAGCATAGGGTGACAGTCAGAGTGGCACAGAGAGAGTCAGAGTAATACAGAGAGAGACTCAGAGTAGCATGGGGGAGAGTCAGAGTAGCGCAGAGAGCGAGGGTCAGAGTAATACAGGGAGACAGAGTCAGTAGCACAAAGAGAGAGAGTCAGAGTAGCACAGAGAAAGAGTCAGAGTAGCACAGAGAGAGAGAGTCAGAGTAGCACATAGAGATAGAGAGTCAGAGTAATACAGAGAGAATGTCAGAGTAGTATAGGGCGAGAGTCAGAGTGGCACAGATAGAGAGTTGGAGTAGCACAGAGAGAGTCAGAGTAATACAGAGAGAGTCAGAGTAGCATGGGGGGAGAGTCAGAGTAGCGCAGAGAGCGAGAGTCAGAGTAATACAGAGAGAGAGAGTCAGAGTAGCACAGAGAGATAGTCAGAGTAGCACTGAGAGCATCAGAGTAGCACAGAGAGAGAGTCAGAGTAGCACAGAGAGAGAGTCAGAGTAGCACAGAGTGAGTCAGAGTAGCAGAGAAAGAGTCAGAGTAATACAGAGAGAGAGTCAGAGTAGCATAGGGAGAGAGTTGGAGTAATACAGAGAGAAACTCAGAGTAGCATAGGGAGAGAGTAAGAGTAGCACAGAGAGAGAGCTGGAGTAGCACAGAGAGAGCCAGAGTAATACAAAGAGAAACTCAGAGTAGCATAGGGAGAGAGTCAGAGTGGCACAGAGAGCGGGAGTCAGAGTAGCACAAAGAGAGAGTCAGAGTAGCACAGAGAGAGAGTCAAAGTAGCACAGAGAGAGAGAGAGAGTCCGAGTATTACACAGAGAGAATCAGAGTAACATAGGGAGAGAGTCAGAGTAGCACTGAGAGAGAGTCAGAGTAGCGCAGAGAGAGTCAGAGTAGCGCAGAGAGAGAGTCAGAGTATCACAGAGAGAGTTAGAGTAGCACAGAGAGAGAGTCAGAGACAGAGTAGCACATAGAGAGAGAGTCAGGGTAGCACAGAGATAGTGTCAGAGCTGAGAGAGAGAGCATCAGAGTAGCACAGAGAGAGAGTCAGAGTAGCATAGAGGTAGAGTAGCACTGAGAGAGAGAGTCAGAGTAGCACAGAGAGAGAACCAGAGTAGAACAAAGAGAGTCAGAGTAGTACAGAGAGAGTGTCACACCGCACCGCTCTAGCCTCCTGGGCATTGCAAGTGGACAGGTTCTCTGCTTGAGAACTTGTCCCCCAACAGCTTGATTGATTTTCATGTTAGACATGCTAGTGTCAGACTAGGTATAATGCTGATAAAGAAAGGTCCTCTTGCTTCCAGGTTCTATGTTTTATATATTGTCACCACTGTTTAATTGATTGCGCAGAGCTACCACTGTTCTGTTATGTTGTGCAGAGCCACCACTTTGTTATGTTATGTCATGCAGAAATTAACTATTATAATTAATCAGATTACAGGTACAAATCCCCAAAATCCAAATTTATTCTTAAATCCAAACTTTTTAATTAATATTTTTTTTAAAAATAAAATTATCAAAACTTACTATTTTCCCTGCCTGTGTCTTTGGTTTGTTTTTTTGTGTTCTAAAATGCAAATAATACAATATAATCTAACAACAATAACTATTACCTTTCTGATTACAGTACTAGCTTTCTGAGGGTATTGTGTATGCAAATGTATTACAAATGATATAAAACTACCTTTAGTTACATGTATAAGCATTTATAAGCTGTATTATCACATGTAAATATTGAATAAATGAGATAAGATATTGTTTATCACAATTGGCCCCACCCCCTCTCCAAACTGTCACCTTTTACAGATACAAATGTTCCAAAATCCAAACCTTTTCCGGTCGCAAGCAGTTTGGATAAAGTCTTTTCTACCTATAATAGTCAGGAATTGGATGTGATAATGGAAATCCATTTTCTCTATCACGTTAGATAAAACAGTTATCTTTAACTCAGTCTACACTAGAATTTTTATTGTTGTAAAAGATAGATAATACTACACTTTTATCTCTGTGATTATCTTGTATCTAAGCATCTTCTGACAGCCATCTGATCACATGACTTTGTATTTATTATCTATTGACTTGCAGTTAGTAATGTGTAGTGCTAACTCTTAAATAACTCATTGGGCGTGAGCACAATGTTATCTACATGGCCCACATGAACTAGCAGTCTCCTGTTATGAAAAGCTAATAAAAAAGCATGTGATAAGAGGCTGTCTGTATTGGTTTAGAAACAGGCAGAAAGTTAGAGGTTTAAATGTTATGAAGTATATTAATATAACAATGTTGGTTGTGCAAAGCTGGGGAATGGGTAGTAAAGGCGTTATCTATCTTTTTAAACAATAACAATTTTGGGGTAGACTGTCCCTTTAACACATCTCTAGAATAGTTTGTTAAGAAGCATTAATAACAAGGTATATCATTTCATCGGTGGTGTTGGGTTTGTAAAATGTGTCTTCTTCTGTGTAGCCAAAAATAATAGCACTGGCCCTTGAAGCTCTTGTGATTTATCTGCTACTTAAACTGTCCCAACCCATCTGAGTCCCTACCAGTTACATATAAAATGACAGGAAAATCTAAATGTGAAAAACCTAGAAGAAATCACAAGGATTTTAACCATCATGAAAGCAGAAAATATGCTACTAAGGAAACGTAGATCAGTTCATTAATTCAATATTGATAATGACTGATTAGTGTGCTTGATGAAGGATTCTTCACTTAAAGTGCCTAGCAAAAGTATTCACCCTCTTGGCATTTTCCCTATTTTGTTGCATTACAACCTGGAATTAATATGGATTATCATTTGGATTTCATGTAATGGACATACACAAAATAGTTCAAATTGGTGAAGTGAAATGAAGAAAATAACTTGATTTAAAAAAATTCTAAAATATAATAAAGTTAAAAGTGGTGCATGCATATGTATTCACCCCCTTTGCTATGAAGCTCCTAAATAAGATCTGGTGCAACTAATTACCTTCCGAACTCATATAATTAGTTCAATAAAGTCCACCTGTGTGCAAACTAAGTGTCACATGATCTTAGTATACATACACCTGTTCTGAAAGGCCCCAGAGTCTGCAACACCACTGAGCAAGGGGCACCACCAATCAAGCGGCACCGTGAAGACCAAGGAGCTCTCCAAACAGATCAGGGACAAAGTTGTGGAGAAGTACAGATCAGGGTTGGATTATAAAAAAATATCTGAAACTTTGAACATCCCACGGAGCACCATTAAATCAATTATTAAATAATCTAAAGTATATGGCACCACAACAAACCTGCCAAGAGAGGGCCACCCACCAAAACACATGGACCAGGCAAGCAGAGCATTAATCAGAGAGCCAACAAAGAAATCAAAGATAACCCTGAAGGAGCTGAAAAGCTCCACAGTGGAGATTGGAGTATCTGTCCATGGGACCACTTTAAGCCGTACACTCCACAGAGCTGGGCTTTATGGAAGAGTGGGCAGAAAAAAACTATTGCTTACAGAAAAAAATAAGCAACCACATTTGCTGTTCACCAAAAGGCATGTGGGAGACTCTGCAAACATATGGAAGAAGGTACTCTGGTCAAATGAGACTAAAATTTAGCTTTTTAGCCATCAAGAAAAACGTTATGTCTGGTGCAAACCCAACACCTCTCATCAACCCTAAGAACACCATCCCCACAGTGAAGCATGGTGATGGCAGCATTATGCTGTGGGGATGTTTTTCATCGGCAGAGACTGGGAAACTGGTCAGAATTGAAGGAATAATGGAATGGCGCTAAATACAGGGAAATTCTTGAGAGAAACCTGTTTCAGTCTTTCAGAGATTTGAGACTGGGGCGGAGGTTCACCTTCCAGCAGGACAATGACCCTAAGCATACTGCTAAAGCAACACTCGAGTGGTTTAAGGGGAAACATTTAATTGTCTTGGAATGGCCTAACCAAAGCCCAGAGCTCAATCCAAGCTTATAGATATGTACCCCATAAGACTTGCAGCTGTAATTGCTGTAAAAGGTGGCTCTACAAAGTATTGACTTTGGGGAGTGAATAGTTATGCATGCTCAATTTTTAATTTTTTTGTCTTATTTCTTGTTTGTTTCACAATAAAAAAATATTTTGCATCTTCAAAGTGATAGGCATGTTGTGTAAATTAAATGATACAAACCTTTAAAACAATGTAATGCAACCAAACAGGGAAAATGCCAAGGGGGTGAATACTTTAGCTAGGCACTGTAAGCAATTATATCATCCAGTCTTTGGCCAATTCCTGCCGTTTCCACATTAAAAAACTTCTTCAAAGTGTGTCACTTCCTCACACAAGACACAACTAAGATAATCATTTCCCACCTTGACTATTGCAACTCCATCGTCTCTGGTCTCCCTAGCGGCCATTTATCTCCCCTACAATCCATAATAAATGCCTCTGCCAGGCTAATCTTCCTTACACGTTGCTTCTCTTCTGTTTCACCTCTCTGCTAATCCGTTCACTGACTACCTCTAACCTCCAGATTAAAACACAAAAGCTTGACATACAAGGTCCTCAATAACACGGCTCCCCCTTATATCTCAGACCTTGTCTCCAGATACTCTCCCTCCTGTCTTCTTTGCTCTGCTCATGACCTCCTACTCTCCTCCTCTCTTGTTACCTCCTCACACTCCCATCTACAGGACTTCTCCAGAGTGGCTCCAATCTTGTGGAACTCTCTGCCTTGCTCCACAAGACTCTACCCTAGTTTTTATAGTTTCAATCGCTCCTTAATAAAGTGATGGTAAACTAAGTCTTACAAGGAGTTAAATATGAAATCCTTAAATAAAAAGTATCTGTACTTTATAGTAAAGACATGCCTGAAAGTGTTAAAAAGTTTTGGTAGTTTATTATACTCACATACAGACACACATACACAATCACACATACACATATACAAACACATACACAATCACACACACTTATACACATACACACACACTTATACACATACACACACACATAGACATACACACACATATACGCACACATACACAAACACATACAAACACATACACACACATATACACATACACACATATATACACACATACACACACACACATATACACACACATGCACAATTATACACACATACTAACACAATCATACACATACACAATCACACACATATATACACACACACACACACACACACACACATATACACAAATATAAATATATACACACAATACTTACACAATCACACACACATATACACACATGCACAATTATACACACACATACTTACACAATCACACACATATATACACACATACACAATCACACACACATATACACACATACACAATTATACATATATACACACACATACTTACACAATCGCACACAGATATACACACATACACAATAATACATATATACACACACATACTTACACAATCACACACACATATACACATACACACACATATACACACACATACACAATTATACACACACATACTTACACAATCAAACACACATATATACACACATACACAATTATACATATATACACACACATACTTACATAATCACACACACACATAAGCAAAGATGCTCACAGCATCTACACATACACCCACATATACACATGCACACATACATACATATATACACACATAACACACATATA